>NW_027637237.1:0-19907 GCF_951216825.1 Electrona antarctica
GTGCACCAAAAATATACAACGGGCTGGAATTAAAACATTTTCTCCGCCGTAATTGCAGGGCAAACATCAGTCAGACCCTCCTGGGCTATATATTCCTGCTCTGCAGCAAATAGCCACTGACAAGCCGGGCTCCAAACAAGTGTGTCTCAAACGTGTGCTCGGGGGGGTGGGGGGGGCTCGGGGGTCTCAGGGGCCCATAAGGACGCTCGCTGACATGACTTTGGTCTCGTTGACTGTAATTGTGCGGGACAGACGTGGCCTCAGCCACCCACTGAGTTCTCTGGAAAGCCAACGCACATGGGTTTCAAAGTGGGGCTACGTCGCCGTTTAGAATAGCCGATCTATACGAGCTCACAACGTGTCACATCGTAATGCGTTGTGAGCTTGTAGACGGGATTTATTTCGTTGAAGCTATTTCATAGCGGGGCGGCCCACAGCCAGTGGCTATATGGTTATTTGGGCGTCATTTGGAGTGAACAGGTTGGGAATTAGGGTTGTCGATCACGTCATTTTTAAATGATCGGAATCGGGTCGGGCTGCAAAAAAAAAGAAAAAGAAAACATGATCGGGACAATCGTAGTATCAATATTATATCCATATCATGATGTTAGACTGATATTGTCTGTGATTTTGGATATAGTACTATTGTGATATGGCATAAGTGTTCTATACAAATATAAATATCGGATCGGGCAGATACTCAAAATCAAATGATCGGAATCGGATCGGGGAGCAAAATAGCGTGATCGGGACATCCCTATTGGGAACCCTTGAGCTAATCTGACCTCATCAACATCAGCCTACTGTACTGTACTGCACTGCACTGCACTGTACTGTACTGTACTGTACATACAATGTACCTTTTTACTGTGTTGATCATGCTGTCTCTTCTTTTGTGCCCCCCCTCCCCCTCCCCTCCCCCATGCAGTGTCAAAGGTCTGCCCCCCCGTGTGATAACGAGATGAAAGCAGACAACATCATGGAACATTACTGCGCCAGTGACTTTGGTAAGTAACAGAAAATCTAATTATACCCGAAGACATGCACACAGTAAAAGATCTGTTGCTAACCATTAAGCCCTATTTTATATGTTCAGAAATCCTAAAAAAAAATCTTCAGATCAAATAAATAATTTTTCGTCGATAATAAATGGCCGAAATAGAGATGCAAACTGATAGTGTTTAATTGGGAAATTGTTAAAAGTGCATGCACGCACGCACGCACGCACACGCACACGCACACACACACACACACACACACACACGCACACACGCACACACACACACACACACACACACACACACACACACACACACACACACACACACACCTTTGGGATTTACTGCTCCCGCAGTGAGCACCAGTACTGGGGCCCCATCTGGACATAAAACACTGGATTGCATTATGGAAAATATGAAGGATATTAAGTGATCCATAATCAGATCCATGGACCAATGTAGAGCCAGAAGGACCTGAACTCACCCCAACCCTGAAATATCCAACTAGAAATTAAGTACAACGGTAATATCCTTAAGTAAAAAAAAAAGTGAGTCATATGAGCCTTATTCATCCTTTGGTGCGTTTTGTCCCCCCCCCCAGTACCTCTGTCTCATCACATTTTATATGATCAGCCATTAAAGTATGTACATTATTACATCTACCTACCTTTCTACCTACCTACCTACCTACCTACCTAACTATCGATCATATATGCACACAGTCGATTTATCCATTTGGAACTCAGAGTGTGTACAAATGCTATATTTGTGCATGCTCCGAGTTAAATTGACACTCAGGATTTTACTGTGTACATGGGTTTACAAATGTACACATTTGGCGCCTTACACTGTTCTATCTGCAAACATCGGTTTCCTTTTTCCTACAAAAAACGAGCGGTTTTTAAACCACATGAACCCATCGCGTCCCTATTCTGGGGGGGCAAACGTTCTCGGACAAAAATATTTAGTTTGTGAGTGAAAACAGGAGGGGGCCTAGTATAGAGCCCCTGGGGGATTTCGGTCAACTAAAAAAAAAAAGTTTTTAAAGTCTTAAAACCACCCCTCTAGCTGGCCATGGAATATCTCCTCAACACATTATCTAATATGCTCCCTCACCATTATGTTTATGACCTCAAACATGAAGCCAGAACATAACTGCACTAATCATCTGTTCTCCCTTGAGCCTTGTTGGCCTCGTCAGACTACATGTCTTCACAGGAGTGAGATTCCGCCCCCAGATTATTGTATTGAATTTACTAACTAATGGAATACCGTCGTGCCTTTTTCTCGTTCCCGCGTTCATGACACTGCAACGCAGCGATGGCGAGAGGGACACTCGTGGCCCTGCGAGGCTCGTTAAACCTTTTGACCTGGGAACGATTCTACAAATGTCTACATCCTGACAGTTTTCTGAAAAAGCTATGTTTCTATGTCAGTCGTTCTTTGATTTTTCAAAAATAGCAGACCTACAAGCTCGTAGCGCGTCACTCGGTGTCTTCTAAATTCTGACAGTTTCCTGAAATTCCTATGTTTCTGTATCAGTGGTGCTCAATATTTCATGTCAAGGACCCCCAAACATGATGTGATTGAATTGGCCGCCGACCCCCATCTGAAAATATGTTATTCTGGGAACCCCTCAGAAGCAAAGATTTGAGTTAAAAACAAAATAATACATATTCAAAGATTTGCGCCACATTTTTCAAAAATAGCAGACCTACAAGCTCGAGCTTGTAGATCTGCTATTTTTCAATAGCTAAAGCATAACATAATGCTAACACCAAAAGGGGTTCCCGCCCAAAATGGCTTAAGAGCAAGAGCACGGCTCAGCCTCCCAAAACCCATCAGTTATAACGTACTGTACTGTACACAGCATGTGGTCCGATCTATTGCTTGGAATAGATCATATTCCTACAGAGCATTGTATTGACAGCATGTTTTATGGCATGCCGTGAATCCAGAATGCTGGAGATAAAACATTCAAAGCTGGGCAAAGAGTTTCACAATCCGTGGTCTTAAGCCTTGTTTGGCTGGAACACGGTGTGGTGATAGTCAACATTTCAGAAGAGGACACGGTAGAAATATGAAGTGAACGAACATTAGCGCTCCCGTCCAACAGCAACAGAAAATACCCCCTTTGTCCGCGTTGCTCACAGCAGCCAAAGTTCTTGGCTCGTCCCTGATCATCTATCACAAATGTTAAAAATCACACTTAAGACATTTGTCTGGTTAATTGAACTCTTCTATAGAGCCATGCTTTATACTTGGTTGCGCAGCGGCGTCACGCACCACAAATCGCATATCTAAAGCTCACACCGTGACGCATTGCATTGTGAGCTTGTAGATCAGCTATTTGTGGTATACGCAACACAATGTCAAAACAAGAATAAATCAGGTGGTGTTATTATGTTGCGTCGTTGCCAACCCCGGGGGAGGGGGTGATTTAATTTTTCAGAGGGGGTCAGAAGGCAACACACACGGTCTCTCTCTCTTGCTTCATTCAGATTGATGATTACATCGGACGGCAGATAGCCAGCCGCAGACTAGCGCTGGAGCGGCCATGGACAGATTACAGTTTATTAGCAGTAGATGAGTCTCTCTCAAACGACTAAATGAATCAACGTTTTAGAGCTCGTCGGGACCGAGCCAAGAGTGACTCTACCGTACGCTGTGGTGTCCAACGTGGTAACGTCTGATTCCAGCTCTGTGTCATGCTTTGTGAATGTCATTACCACAACTCCTCCGTGGACGTTTTGCTCACCCTAAATGCCACTCAATACTGGCCTTTTGATTAGAGCAAAAAGGAGAGGAGGGGAAAAAAAGAAACGTGAACAAAGACGAGAGAAGATGAGAGAGTGTCCTGTGAAAGAGTACTTTCGAGCTCCGATTTCTCACACATTCCTCAGCGGTGGATCATCTGGCCACACGGCGCATTAAATGACAAAGGTGGAAAGGGGGAGGAGTTTGATAGGCTCATATAAAGATTTATGTCATTGGCTCAGTGGCCCTGTGGTTATAGTGTCCGCCTTGAGACTGGGAGGTCGGGGGATCAATCATCGGCCAAGTCATACCAAAGACTGTAGTAATGGTACCCAATGTCTCCCTGCTTGGCACTCAGCATCAAGGGTAGGATTGGGTGTACTGTATGTAGTATGTCCCTGTGATGCGGGTGCGTTTGGAAATGCGCACCAGGAGCGCACTCGCCTATTGGCAGTACAGTACACTCAGTGTGCCTATATCCGAACGCACCCATAGTAATAATAATAATAATAATAATAAAACTTTATTTGTATAGCACCTTTCATGACATGAAATACAGAGCAATGGTGAAAAAAAGAAAAGCAAGGCATAAAACATTAAAATAATAGCAGTAATGCAATACAGTGAGGACATGAATTAAAAAAGATCAAGTGTAGAAGTAGGTATTGGACTGTGCTTTAAAAGTGTCTACAGAGGCTGCCTCGAAGGAAGGTATAGTGGGAGTTTGTTCCACGCCGTCGGCCCGTAGAAGCAGTGTTTTTTTAGTTGCCATTTTTTTGCGAGCAGGCCAGCAGTAAAAGACCTGAGGGGGTGGTTTGGGACATATTTAGGCAGGCAGTCATGTAGGTAGGAAGGTGCGAGACCATTGAGAGCTTTATAAACAAGTAAAAGAATACCTAAAAACAACAGGAATCCAATGCAGTGAAGCTAAAACTGGAGTAATATGTTCTCTCATCTTAGTTTTAGTTAAAACTCTGGCTGCTGCAGTTGTCATCTGGCAGTTGTAATTCTTTGGCAGTCCAGAAAAAAGTGCATTGCAGTAATCAAGCTGATTCGTCCAATGACAAATAGGCTCTGATTCGTGCAATATTTCTAAGGTGAAAAAAGGCAATCTTGGTAACATGATTAATGTGTGAATTAAAATTCAATTCAGAATCAATAATGACCCCCACGTTCTTTACTGTACTGTTACTTTCTACAGTCAGGTTGCCAAGTCTGCTTATTATTGATTCTTTCTGCTCACTAGAACCGATTATGAGAACTTCTGTCTTATCCTCATTTAGCTTGAGAAGGTTCTCACTCATCCAGTATTTGATGCTAGACAGACAGGTCAACAACGGGTCAAAAGCACAGAGATCATCTGAAGCTACAGAAAGAGTGTCATGTCCAGGGGCGTACGTTTAAACCAAGCCGTCTCAAGGCTATACAGCAGATAGGCTCCTGACCTATAGGGTGACATCATGGCTCGGAAAGTGTTGGTTCACGAGGCTACTTACTTAGGCTGTGATGGTGAACAAAAGGGGAGGAGTTTTGCATCCAGATATACGCGACAAGGGGCGGCAAATGCCGCGAGCAGCAGGAGTCTCTTCCTGGTTTTTCGACAGCTGGTGGATGGAAATTAAGCTCCACCCACGCTGCAACTTGCCGTGTGGACAAAGCATTTCCGGTTTCGTGGCCGCCGCGGAAAGTTGCAGCGTGGGTGGAGCTTAATTTCCATCCGCCAGCTGGCTAAAAACCAGGAAGAGATTTCTGCCGCTCGCAGCATTTTGCCGCCCCTTGTCACATACTGTATATCTGGATGCACTGTGATGGTGCACTAAAGGGGAGGAGTTTGGGTCCAGAAAGGCTGTGATGTTCTCAAGGGTTTTTTGGCTGGGGACCCCCGGAAATGCTTTGGCCATGTCTCACGACCCGCGCTCAGCCCCCATCCCCACCAACAATACAAATTGACCACTGCAATAACCTACAATAATAGAGAAATTCATAATAAATAAATACTGAAATCAGATAAAATCATTAAGGAAAGTTTATGCATGAACTCTAAATGAATGTGAACTCTAAATTTCCATTTTCCAGCCATTCAGTTTTTTTTAATATATATAATTTCGGGACCCCCCCCCCCCCCCCCCCCCCCCCCGAGGGGTCTCGACCCCCAGGTTGAGAACCTCTGCACTAAAGGGGAGGAGTTTGGGTCCAGAAAGGCTGTGATATTGCTGCACACACACTGCTGCTGCTGTTTCTCCTCAAAATGACAGAACACTTTTCTCCATTTCTGTCACTTTATTTTTCCTCCAACTCTCCCACTTTGACCCTCCGTCTCGCTCTCCCTCCAACCCTCTTTCTCCGTCTGTTCTGTTTCTTCCTACATGTATCCTCAACTCACTCAAGAGAAAGTGAGTTTGTGTAAGAAAAAAAGCGGGCACAGCTTGTCATGGGGATATTGGCCAGGCTCGACTGCAAAGAGAGAGAGAGCCCCCAGTGCGCCACTTACAGCATGACTGGATATGGGTGGACATGTACAGTGGGGCGAAGGGCAAACCATTTGAACCTGCCCAGTGTACATTACAGTGGCATGGAGGTCTGGTTTTGAGATCATAAAGAGGGTGGAAGAAGTA
This sequence comes from Electrona antarctica, assembly GCF_951216825.1. Classification (NCBI taxonomy): domain Eukaryota; kingdom Metazoa; phylum Chordata; class Actinopteri; order Myctophiformes; family Myctophidae; genus Electrona; species Electrona antarctica. The sequence continues at coordinate 6,371 of NW_027637237.1, forward strand.
TTCAGATTTGTTGAAGTACAGCTACAACACCTGTAGAAATACTCAAGTTACTGCTTTTAAAGTCCTTATTTAAAATGTTTTACTTGAGTAGAAGTACAAATGCATTGGCGTCGCAGTCCCGTCCCCTTTCATGACGACGCCAGGCCCAGGAAATAATTCCCAATGCATTTTTCCCATAGATATTTCAAAAAGTATTTATTTAAAGACCTTTTAAGCGTCGTACAAAGCCAACTCGAGTCGTGACAAATCATGACAATAAACACAATATTTTGGACCAAACAAATAATTACAAAGAAGAAAAACAAGAAAAAAAGTGTTGTAACCTGCCGTTTTCTTCTTCTTTCTAATTATTTTTCGTCATGATTTCGCACAACTCGAGTTGGCTTTGTACGACACTTAAAAAATCTTTAAATAAATACTTTTTGAAATGTCTATGAGGAAAATGAACAGGGAATCATTTCCTGGGCCCTGGTAGGGGGCTGGACTGCGACGCTCTATACTTGAACCGTACTTGTTGTGCAGAAGTATAATTCATGTTCAGTGTGTGCTGCTGTGTAGTAGCCTAGGCTCCAGACCCTGAATCACTAGCAGATCACTAGCCTGGCATTGGTCTGGTGACGCTGTAGAAGGCGGGCTCTTCTCGGTTGAAAATCTAACATGCGGCCCGGCCAATCAGGATCAGGATAATCCAGTTAACTATGGAATCGTGCATTTCCCGTCAGTAAATCGGTCGGTCAGTCGGTCGGTCGGTCATTCAGTGTATCACTCAAAATCCCCATACATGGGGAAAGCCCCCATATATGGTTCCTCTGCAGGTCTCGTGACATCATGTGACATCATCAGGGATGATAGTAAATCAGGGATCATAGTAAATGCGACCTGCTGTCGCAATTAAGCCCATATGGAGATCCCTGATGTCATCAATATTAGTATATGGATTATGTCAGAACCTGTTCTGACATTCCATATATTGATCCTTCCCCATCCATCCTTCCTCTCAATGTCTACCTTTTGACTGATATCTGTCCATTTAAACTCTAGACGGGCCTGCCCCAAAGTTATTAATGCCGGCAGCCGGAAAAAACTAGAGTTCACAACAGGCCTAAAAAGACACGCTCCATATATGGCCAGTGCACGCTTCTCGCCCTCAGGCGTCTTACTGGTAATATATTGTTATTTATCAGTTGATGTACAATACTGGACTGTATGTGAATCAAAATCTGTAAAGTAACTATAGTTACTAAAACGGTCAATTAATCGTAGTGGAGTAATATTTGCCTCAGAGTGAAATAGAATATAAAGTAGCCTCAAACTTAAAAGTACACAACACACACACACGCATGCATGCACGCACGCCAAAGGTCTTAGTGGGGAACAGGTTCTGAGGCGATTCAATGCACACACATTCCTTCCTGCTACAATCCTGCGTGCGTGCGTGCGTGCGTGCGTGCGTGCGTGCGTGCGTGCGTGCGTGCGTACATCAGAGTGTACGGACGTATGTTTATAAAACAGTAGACAAGGAGGTTAAGAAGTGAGATGGCAACCTTCCAAAAGGCTTGGGTACATAGCCCAGCTTCATACCAACTGTGTGCCTTTGCCCTGCTCATGATTAATTTGGCCTGTCAAAGCGCTCACCCAGAGAATTCCTCTCTCAAATGCTTGGCAGTTCAATTTTAATCTCTCCCATGTACAAATACGCACTCATACACACCCGCGTGCAGGAGACGCAAGTCAGCAGTCCAGACAGCCCAAATCCTCAGTGTGAATTTAACTCTGAGTGTACACATGTATGAGGGTACTACAATTGTGTATTACAAATTGATAAATTAACACTGCAGGACTTCACAGTCCATTAGTTAGATTATCTGGTGTTTGTCAGACCTAGTGTTATCTAGCTAGCCTATATCCTTTGCGTCATAGAAGTATACTGTGCATGTCTGAGTAGGAAAATTAAATGATTATATTTCAAGTTATCTGCTATAGTCAGGACGGACAGTTCTTGACCATTCAAAGTGAGGCCCTTTAATATTGAAAAAGTAGTATGAAGGTAATACATACTGTACAACAATAAACAGCTGGAACCTGGAACAATGGCAGTTGTCTCAATACAATACATGCAGCAACAACACAATGAGATGGAGACAGTAGGGGCATAGCCATTGAAGCCATTAATGACATGTTGTGTTGTGTACTTTGGGTGCAGATGTTGGTGGTATAGTAACAAATATTCAAACGAGAAATGCATAGGCGACAGAGAAACTAAATAAATCCACAGAATGTTTAAAACGGTATGTAATGAAGATATCAATTTCCCCCCAAAACAATGTTATGATTGCGGTATAATAATTGTAACACGTATGCTGGGTCCAAAGGTATTGGTTAGTTTATATCTGTCAGCTCACAGCAGCCTCATCCAGTTGCTTCCATTTTCAGTGAGGACGCTTGGTGGGAGACGGTGCGTTACAAAGGTACACACTGTAGCCCATCAGAACTGCACTTATAGATATTATTAAATAATTAACTTTATACCACAGATCGTGATGTGTGGAATGCAGTGTGCCATCTAGTGGCTGTCTGAAGTACCTATAAATCAGCTAGCCAGCTACGAGGTAACCTTACTCTGCCAGATGGCGGCGGTATAGAGTTCACAAGTTCACAATACAGTGAACGCAATACCGCCACCATGTGGCGGAGTCAGCTACAAGGACATTTTTATTTCTCAGTCGCAATTAAATGTCGATGCCTTGAACGATATAAGCACATGAACGATGTAAGCAGATGAGACCATTAGAGAGAACATCGGCTATTTCTATAATTCCAAATGCCTGACATTGGGTTGGATCTTCCTCCAAATCTATCAATCTTGCATATCTGCAATTACAGACACATTGCCTCATCGCTATACATCTTGCAAACAGCTGTTTTCCCGAAACACCATACATCCCCCTTTTCAAAAGAAAAGCACAAGCCACCAGATGGTGAATCCACCTCTCGGCGACAAGAGGCAATGGTGCTCTTGGGTAATAGTGTCTTTATTCTGGGGGAAATGCTGCCGCTTTGGTCCACAGGGACCGCCGAAATAAATTAAAAATGCCAGATTCCCTGTAACTCATCGTTGATGTCGAGGCCATCGGCTCCTCCGCACGGGCACATGATCACTCGCTCAATCGGATGCATATTTAACCCATTTTGGGCGGGATTTTGGTGTTAGCATTATGTTATGCTTTAGCTATTGAAAAATAGCAGATCTACAAGCTCATAGCGCGCCACCGAGTGGCGCGCTACGAGCTTGTAGGTCTGCTTGTAGGTCTAAGCTATGTTTCGACTGACATAGAAACATAGCTTTTTCAGAAAACTGTCAGGATGTAGAAGACATTTTTAGAATCTGATCTCAGGTCAAAATGGGTTAAGTCACAAAAAGTTTGTTGAAAAACCTTCCTGAATAATACTACAATTAATTTGTTGACAAACCGTGCATGCGCAGGATGTTTAGTGAACCAAACGACAAGCTCCCATGAAGCGCAACTCCAGTGGGAGCCACTAGGATGCAGTCAGACTGGTCAAACTAAGCATACACAAACAAAACTGCATGATTCAGAAGCCTGGACGATATTGGAACATTCCAGGTACAATATTCCAGTTTCTCTTAGCCGGGAGCTTATCTGGGTTTTTGCAAATGGGACATGGTGTTACCATGCACCAGTGCAAAAACAGAATGCTCGAGTGTCCAGGATATTAAATAAGATAACGCAGAGAAACACACACGCACGCACGCACGCACGCACGCACGCACATGCACGCGCGCACGCGCACACGCACGCACAGGATGTAGTCTTTGGATACTCCCCAGGATATTAGTGTTGAGTTGTTGCCGGAGGTTAAATGATGATTCTCAGGAGAGGTGTAAACTAAGCGCCATGCTCATTTCAGAGCTCAGTGTTCTTCCTGTGAGCAGGCTTTGAAAAAAAAGAAAAAGAAAAAAAGAAAAATCTCACAGCCCTCTGAAACAGCAGGGACAGTGGTATAGTCTCGCGTGACCAGACTGTTGCCTCTCGCAATTTCATCAAATGCTTCCGTCATACAGTCCTCTGGAGCATGGAAGGCTGCTCTGATCATGAGTAAGCGACAAAGCGGAGCCTCCTCCCCACTTCGATGTCGTCTTTACAGTCCCCGCAAATGTATTCCAATATAAATAGGAATCAGCTAAGCATATATATTGCTTATTGCTGCTTAAATGGAAAAGATAAAATAAAAACAAATGTGAAAGGAAATGGCAGCTTCCTTACTTGGATCTTGCATGGGAGGTGAGATTGTGGAATAGTTGTCTGGCTACGTGAGACTATAGTACATCAGTACTGTATGTACAGTACAGTACAGTACAGTACAGTACAGTACAGTACAGTACAGTACAGTACAGTACAGTATGTCTACCTGGGTATAAATGTGTAGGGCGGCCTCATAAATAATAATAACAAAAACAATATGTAAAAAGAAGAAAGAAAGAAAAAGACTGCTCTTGAAATATGCCAACTTGGCTGGACTACAATGCCAGGCAGTAAATTAGGGTTTGGTATGAACAGATTGAACGTTGAGACGATTGGCTTTGCCAAAAGAAGAAATGGCATGTGTTTCCATTACGTCATTTTGATGGCTTCGAGTGTGGATTTAGGACGACGTTGTTTACATAGCCGACACATTGAAACGGCGAAACACGTTGTTCTTTTTTAGACTGGAATCACTGGGTTCAATGTCTGTGCCTCTCAGACAAGCATGTGGTTCACTCATCAAACTCTACCCACCCGTCCCACAGTGAACAAATGTTCGTCGACTACCTTTTTTCACTGACGAAAACTAAATGGAAACTAAGCTACGATCACTAAAACTATAAGACTAAATACAAAGTAGACTAAAATGTTAGGAAGGGACTAGTGGACAAGAGCTCCAGCATGAGTAAAAGACACAAGTCATTTTACACATGGTTGCATGCTGAAAATGGCAGATCTACAAGCTCACGACGACTAGTGTATAGATTTAGTCAACTTAAATCTCATGACAAAAAACTAGACACTAAAACATTCCAGGTGACTAAAATGTGACTCAAACTAAACGAAAACCATTCAAAAGGCTATGACTAAAAGAAAACTAAAATTTGAATTTGCTCCCCCTTCCCCCTTGCAGCCCTCAAGATGAAGATCAAGGAGGTGAAGAAGGAGAAGGGCGACCGGAAGCTGATCGCGGCGCAGAAGAAGAAGAAGGTGCTGAAGCAGGGCGTGCTGCGCAAGAAGGACCTGAAGAAGCTCACGCTCTACATCAAGAACGGCGCCAACTGCCCGTGCGCGCAGCTCGACAGCCTGAACTCCAACTTCCTCATCATGGGCCGCAAGGTGGACCAGCAGCTGCTGCTCATGTCCATCCACAAGTGGGACAAGAAGAGCAAGGAGCTCAAGTTCGCCGTCAAGTACATGAAGTCCCACCAGTGCCCCACCTACCACACGGTCTTTCAGTGACCCACCCCCTGTCCCTACCTCCCGCCCGCGGCCACCGTTACCCCCCTCGCCCCCTACCCCCCTCCCTCCAATCTCCAGCTATAGTCCTCCACCATCTTTACCCAGTTAGCGCACTATACGCCATCGATCGCCTCCCCCTTCTTGTAAGTAAATCAGAGTAGATCAAATCCCCCAAATCCTTACATACAGTAGCGCAAACTTATTTTCCTGCCTGTCTAATTGTCCCAGTTTGAAACAAACAGCAGACATTTTTGGAACTAATAAGCGAGATTGCCGCTATATGAATCCATAGAAACTGCCTATCCCACTCTTTGTTTTCCTCTTTCGTTAATCATAAATAAAAGCACATGTACCATATTTTACAATCAAAACACATTTACAAACACATTTAACCTTTTGAAAGCCGCAGTGGGATACGGGACGTGTGTTGACAGACGCAGGAAGGGGGCGTAATGTTTGACTACTGTATGTAATAATTTCGTACAGAGTATAGGAGACGAGTTGAGGGTGAAAGGAGAATTTTCTCTGTGTAAAAAAAAAAGGGTTCCGTGAAAATATACGACTATACCTATTATTCATGTATGCAGTGTGGAGTCAGGGATGCTCCCACGAGATGTTAAAACCAGAGACATACAATGTAGAACATTCTGTATGTATTTGTTTGATCATGTAAAAAAAATAAAATAAAAAATTAAGTAGGTATACAGTAATCGAGATAAGCACTAGATGGTTAGAAAACGAGGCCTTTCTTTTCGTCTCACTCCTCCTGTGGTTTGTTTGGGGAGAAGAGAAGGACGACGGAATGAGACGCGGACGGAACAGAGAGACCGGACGATGACGCTTCCACTGACTGTTGTACAGCACAAAGGAGTGGAATCAATGGCGTTCTTCTCTACAACGGAGGGAGAGAGAGAGAGAGAGAGAGAGAGACAGTGTTTCCACACCTAAGCGCAAAACGGCCGACAGCCGCGGACAAAAGAAGCTGTCCGCAGCTTCTTTTCCGAGTTTTTAGACAGCTGGTGGATGGAAAAGAAGCTCCACCTCCGCGGACAACTGCCGCGGAGGAGAGCGTTTCCGGGAATCTGGCCGCCGCGGCAGTCGTCCGCGGAGGTGGAGCTTAATTTCCATCCACCAGCTGTCTAAAAAAACTGAAAAGAAGCTGTCCGACAGCCGAAAATGTCCGCGGCTCTTTAGTAAGTCTGGCAGCACCTAGAGAGGGACACAGACAGAGAGAGAGAGAGAGAGAGAGAGAGAGAGAGGAGGATAAGAGCCAGAAGACATCTTCCCGTGAGAGAAGAAGTGAAAGAAAGATGGAGAGAGAGAGAGAAGAATGGAAAGAGAGGGAAAGACAGAGAGACTATAAGAAAGAACCAACAATGTTGGATGAGAAGGCATGTGCACAGTAAAACCGTCAGTGTGAATTTAACTCTGAAAATGTACAAATGGAAACAAATGAACCCGGTTCATTTGTTTCCATTTGTACATTCAGAGTTAAATTGACGCTGAGGATTTTACAGTGTGGTACTCATTATTTCTTCACTATCACTATTGAAACATTTTTCTTGTTTTTTTGTCGTCGTTATTTGCTGAAATTGTTATAATTTGCTTCAATTATACTTCCATGTTATGACAACAGAAATCGTACATATAGACATAGCACCTGAATTCACTGTTGCTGTAACAACAAAAGATGAAATTTAACTGACAATATTGTTTTTTGTGTTTTTTAATCAGTTAACCTGTAAGTAGTTCTGTTACTGAATTGTTTTACAAAAAAGTAAATGAATAAAATATACTTGAAATTTTTATAAAGAATCCGTTTTTGAAATGTGCATTTTTTTGTAAAAACTGTGCACACACACATGTGCACGGCCAAACATGTACAGTATATGCAAGCATACAGTATATGCATGCACGGAAGTGTGGACACATGCACGGTTGCGCACACGCACACACATACACGTGCACGAGCGCACGCACGTGCACACACACACACACACACACACACACACACACTTTGTGTGTCTGTCTTCCATTTGAGCACAGAATGTCCGTGACATCATGCTTGTACAGTACAGTACTACAGCACAAGTACAGTACCACAAGTACAGAACTAATTTTTGTCTCCACCAGGCCGAAGGCATGGGGAGAGAGTATGTTTTGCACTCCGTCCGTCCGTTCGTGTATTTGTTTGTGTGCGTGACAGCTAATCTCGGCCAGCTAATCTCTTTGTGCAAAACAATTTTTTGGACAGTACACCTACAGATTTTGTCCAAACATTACGTAAATTGGTACACAGTCTCTCTAGAGCCATTCAACGAAACAGGTCTTTCAGATTTTTCAGACTCCATCCTGATTAGCTATAATATTGGCTTCCAAAGTACGCAAGAGTGCTCAGTTTCAAACAAAATGCCGCAAATCATGAACACAACACATCGTGTGATTTCCGTGAAACTGTGCACGCACATTCCCACTAGGCCGAGGAAGAAATGCCACTGGAACATTTTCAACTCAGCCTCATGGTGCCGCAATAACTAGGCCGATTAGTGTTTTCACCTCTAACTGCACGGATCTGTGTAAAACTTTGTATGCACACTCCCTAAGGAAAAACCTTGGCCTGGAATTTTTCACAACACATTTTCTAATATTACTACTTCAGATTTTATCCAAATCCACACACGTTTATATTACTTCTAAACATTTTGCCAAACATCACACACACTCCTATCCTCCTGGTGGGGACCTGTGCCCAGAAGGGCACTTTTTCTAGTTTAATATTAAAATTAGCAATTGGGGGTAAAGTGCCTGCCAACCACCGCGGAGGTCATACAAACACGAGAGCGTCTATATTGGCACGTGTCACTTTACGCATTCCTACTAGCTGAGGCGGAAGCTGTCAGCAGGGAGTGTTGGGCCTAGGACGGGGGCTCTACGTCCTCCCGGTGGGGGCTCCTCACTGGTAGGTGAGTCAGTAGGATAGTGTTGTGCGTAGGACGGGGGCTCTATGTCCTCCCGGTGGGGGCTCCTCACTGGTAGGTGAGTCAGTAGGATAGTGTTGTGCGTAGGACGGGGGCTCTATGTCCTCCCGGTGGGGGCTCCTCAATGGTAGGTGAGTCAGTAGGATACAACAGCAGTGACAACACAGACATGTGTTTGGAGGAATCAATCAATCAATCAATCAATCAATCAGGCATAATGTCTAAATTGGTGAGAAAAAGGGGTAAAAAGCTAAAACAGCAGCACTAAAGCGTCATCCATAGTCTGGATTTTTGGTGGTGAGGTGACCACCGAACTACAACATGACGTCACTGAGCCGCGGTGAAGAGCAAACCACCGCCACCGCTCCAGCCCTTCTCTCTGTTTTTACTCACCACCACTCAACGTTATTTCAGCTCCGGTGGTCACCTCACCACTGAAAATCCAGACTATGAATGAGCCTTACTTAATAAAGACTGGAAGAAAAAGGTTCCCTTTCTATTTTTTTCCATTTTGGTAATACACCTCATGAGTCATGACTAATCATAATATTATGATATATATATTATATGAAATATATATTACAATCATAATATTATGCTCTTGACATGCAAACCATACTGTATGTATACGCTGGAGACCTGCACAATCTATAGTACTGTGGGAATGCCTTCACCACTAAAGACAGTGGTGAGTTGTTTAATCATTTAAACCTTCTAGTTTTAGTGAAATTAACTGGAGTTACAACTGTGCTGGAACCGCCTTTCTTCCGTCTATGCGGATGTTCCCCCAGAATAAGGATGCTGGAGTTCACGTAGTTATGCTGGCTATGATACTCTACTACATGCAGGCTGGTGGGCCAGGGGGACAGGCTGGTGGGCCAGGGGGACAGGCTGGTGGGCCAGGGGGCTATAGTAAAGGCCTATTCATACTATATGGCTGGTGGGCCAGGGGGCTATAGTAAAGGCCTATTCATACTATATGGCTGGTGGGCCAGGGGGCTATAGTAAAGGCCTATTCATACTCCAGTTTTAGGTGACAAGGTGACCACTGAAACGGTGGTTAGTTAAAAATCACACCTCTCTCTCATTAGCAGGCAACAATGCAGCACTATCTCTCTCTCTCTGTTTCTGGCACAACAGCGCCACTTTTGCCCCTACTGGTACTCATAGTCACATAGTCACATAGGTAGGTTAACACGGACATTGCTGTTCCTTGGAGTGGTTGCACCACTCAGAAAACTGTTGGTGAGCGGTGAGTCGCTTATCACCGCGGCGTGACGTCATGTTGTAGTATACAGTATAGACAGGAGGGTCACTCAGCAGCGTATATATCCCATAGACAGGAGGGTCACTCAGCCGCATATATCCCATAGACAGGAGGATCACTCGGTATACACAGCAATCTCATAAACCAGTTGTTCTCCATTTTGGTTCAATTTGTACACTCTCAGAGTTACCAATCATTACACTGGAGACCCCCTGGGATCCCTTCAAGGACCCCACTTTGAGAACCACTGCCATAGACAGAGGGGTCAGTCAGAGAGAGACAGCAGGCCAACATAGGACTGGGGGCATCACTTTCACCACAGCTTAAATGCTGCTCTGTCGGTTGGATACAGCATATATCCAAAACCGTTTAAAATTCGAAAATAGCAGAAGTAGCAGATCAACAAGCTAGAAAGGCGTCGGGAGCTGGCAGATCTGCTACGTTTGATACCTTCTGGTGATGCTGTAGTAGTATGATCAAGTAGGGGCGTACATTTACAGGGGGGGAAAACACAAGAAGTTAAAACACACAGACAAGAGGTTTCCGACGGCCCAGGCGGTGGCGTAACCGTCTGGGCACCCGACTGGTAATCCAGTCGCAGTGTGCCGCGGGTTCGACTCCCGAGCCCGACACGGCCTTTACTGCATGTCTCCCCCCATCTCTCTCCCGTTTCCTGTCAGCCTACTGTCTGTCCCTTCAAAAACCAATAAAAGGCGTAAGCCGCAAAAAAATATCTTTAAAAAAAAAAAGAGGTTTCCGACAAAATGAGCAGACACACTCCCAACATCACATCTCACTCTCAGGGAACAGACCTGGTACCTGCACTAGCTCTCTTGGCGTGTATGTATGACGTCGACGAGTCAGTTTATGACGAGCTATTCTTCCGTCTCTTCCTCCTCACCATCTCCCCAGAAGTTGGACACGGCGGTCACGGTGCGATTGAGACGCGCAGAGTGGCGGCGGAGCGGCGGGCAGCTGTCCAGCTGATAGGGCTGAGATAGGGCAACATTCTCCGTGTTTGGCCCTGTGGAGTGACAGAAATGGGATGGGACGGGGGGGGGGGGGGCGGGGGGGGGGGGGGGGGGGGGGGGGGGGGGGGTGAGTATTGGTTTAGATTCCTGCCGGACAAGGGGCGCCTTTGTTGGAAGACATCAAAACCTATCTCGTGCTCGCACGGTGCATGGAGTGATTAAACGAGATGTGAGTGGTTAACCTCGGGGACGAACGGAGCGAGGCGGAGAATGTCCCCCCCCACCCCCACCCCACCACCCCTCTCTCCTCTCCTGCGCCGGAGTTGAATTAGTAGAAAAATGTAGTGGAGACCGCAAGATGTAAACCCCGCAGCCAGAAAACCAGAAGGGAAACAATATTGAGCGCAAAACTAAAAGAAAGCAAAAAAGATTAATAGGACTAAAAGGTGCAGTGAAAGCAAGAGGGGGATGTGGTTAGATGGGGGGGGGGGGGGGGAGAGAGAGAGAGAGAGAGAGAAGAGAGAGAGAGAGAGAGAGAGGAGCAAAAGAGTTTGGCTGGGTCCCACGGCTAGCCATCAGCACCTCCTCAAAGGTCACTTAGTGTGGCTAATAAGAGCCTGACGAGGGACCACCGACATGCGCACACACACACACCACACACACACACACACACACTATACAAGTGTAGGAATACAGACCTGCATTGTCTGCTGGTCCTCCTCCAATCAGCCGTGACATCAATTATTAAGCATGCGCTCACACACACACACACGCGCGCAGTGTGTGTAAGTTAATATTAATACTACAAAGTAAGCATGTAGGAAAAGGCCTTGATCCAATCCCACCAACCTGCCATCACCACCGCACAGGCAGAACCCCCCCCCCACCCCCCTCCCCTATTCCTTGTTTTACGTATACCCTTCTCATAGTTGGACAGTGCTATGGTCGCACGCACGCACGCACGCACGCACGCACGCAACGCACGCACGCACGCACACACACACACACACACACACAGGCGCTCTCCATCCACACACCATGAGGAAGAATGGCTTCATTGTGTTTTTATTGCCGTGTGCTGATAAGTGTTACCTTTTTCACAGCTGAATAGTGGCTGCCTCTCTGCCTGTCACCCTCTGCACACACATGCATGCACGTGTGTGCATATACGTTACACAGTGGTGGGAAGTAACTAAGTATATTTACTAGTTAAGTAGTTTTACTATAATTTTGAGGTATTTATACTTTCCACGAGTATTTCCAATTTCCAATAATTTTACTTGTACTGTCTCCACTACATCATTTTATACATTTGAAAACTTGAAATGAGACAGTCTGCATAATGAGTAGGCTACTTTGGTACTTTAAGTACATTTTGATGCCAATACTTTTGTACTTTTGCTCAAGTACATTTTGAATCCGAACTTTTACTTGTAACGGAGTAGTAGTTCTACATTGCAGTATTGATACTTGTACTTGAGTAAAACATTTGAGTACTTTTTCCACCACAGGAAATCAACACAATTGGAACGTGTTGATTAAACGGGCTAATCAATGAGTTGACCATATTCCTGCAGTATGTCTAGTGTTACACTGAGGAATCCATCCCAGACGAGTACCCAACATAATAGGGAGGCACCAGTATGAAATTATGGACCGATATCCGATTATATGCAGGGTCATACTGTATCTGCCGATTCCAATATATTAAATTATTATATTATATTTATATTTAACTCATTGCTGATTTTTTTTAGTTTTTAATGTTTTTTTGTTGCTGGTGAAAGTAGATGATGAGACAGAGACAGCAGACTGGCTGCTCTGCGAGCACAAAACCATTGACGGTTAACATTATAATTGCATTGTCAATATCGGTGAAATAATATGTATTATTTTGAATTTGATGTCGGTGGGGCTAACGGTTCTCGAGTTGCGTGGATTACAGACGTACAGAGACTTGGTGCATTTATAGTTAGATGCCAATCATTTCTTTGTATTCTTTGTATATTTGTCATATCTGCCCTTTTTATTACAAAGCCCAAAAGGCAAACATAAATTCAGTATGTTTATCGCCAAAACCACAATTAAATCCTTAATCACAATTAGCCTGTGTGACAATTATTCACTTAAATTGCAAACCGTTACCGTGGGCAGCCCTACGGCCCACCCAAGAGGGAATCCCTTCTTGGCCAAGGGAGATATTATTAGGCTTATGGGCTTTAGGCAGAATGTACACATACTGATACTGTATGCATGCAAACACAAATCAGATGAATTATACTTACACCCTCACACGGCCAACTGTGAGTTAAGCACGAGCTGAGCCAACAACACTGTCGACTGAACATTAGCATGGGATAATTAATTTAAGTGTCAGAGAGAGAGAGATAGAGAGAGTTCAATAGACAGACAGTATAGGCACTAAATCCTGGACTGTGTAGAGCTCAATGAAATGAATTAAAGCTGTTGCACAATACGGGAGGAACCAGCAATGATTTGAATCCAAAGTTGAACTGTATGTATGCATGCATGCATGTTATGTATGTATGTATGTATGTATGTATTCATAATTGTCTATACGCCAGGCCTAAGGCGTGCATAAGGCCGAGAATATGTTTTCGCCACGATCCATCGGTCCATGTTATGTCCGTATGTCCGCTTGTGTACCCTGGCACACAAACGGCTGGCCCGATCAGCTCACTGATCACTTTTTTTAATATTCATTTTTCATCGGAAAACATCTTTTTATATATTTTGGAACAATATGCATCAAGTCATGAACGCATGCAGCGTCTGATTGCCGTGACACTTCAC
>NW_027637236.1:2500-10000 GCF_951216825.1 Electrona antarctica
AGCCCGCCCATATTGCATACCGTGTCCCGATTGGTCCGACCTGTTCTCGGTTGTAGGAAAGAGGCGTGCTACTGAGCCTCGCCAGACCGTAATCCGCTGGTAGGCAAAAAAAAATTGCCAACGGCTGATTCGGTCTGGTTTATTAACCAGGCTAGATGTGCAGGCCGTTGGTGCCTGGTATAGGTTTCCTCCGCCATCAGTGTATGAATGTGTGTGTGTGTGTGAATGGGTGAATGTAATGCATCTATGTAAAGCCCTTTGGATAAAATCGCTCTATACATTCACCATTTACCTTTTATGTAAAAAAAAGGAAAAACATAATAATAGACATTGAGTTATCTGGTTTGTGCTGGACAGCGACACTGCATTTAGTTACTTTGATCATTCAAGTGTGGGTCTCTTGAGGTGGGTTGTGTTGGCATTTTGGGTGGGTTGGTGGGTGGGTGCTGCTGTGTTAGGTGGGTGGGTGGATGAGCGGTGCGTTCCACTTCTTTCTCCGGGCAATTGTAAACGTATGTTTTCTCATGCCAATAAAGCCCTTTAAATGTAATTGAAAATGGAGTGGAGTATTGGATTGCTCGGTGATGGTGTGTTTATTTAGTTAGTGGTGTCTTGGGTTGTCGTTGGGTGGTGTTTGAGTGGGTTGGTGGTGCTCTGCTGAGTGGGTTGTGGGTGCGTGTGGGTGGCGCTGGGTGGGTGATGGTGTGTTGTGGTGGGTGGGTGGGTGGTGGTGGTGTTGGGTGTGTACATCCCGGCACATATAGGAGTTTGGGAGTTCACTTTCCTTCTGAATTTTCACAGTAATCCAGTTAGCTATTTTCTGTCAGCCAAGCGGAGGAATAGAATCCAACAAAAGGCACATTCATGGACTTAAGAAGCTTCCAAAGAGTTCAACCAAGGCTGACTGACTGGGATTAGGCCAACAGGGCCTGAGAGAGAGAGAGAGAGGGAGAGGGAGAGAGGGGGAGAGGAGGTGAAAAAAGAGAGCAAGACGGGGACAGAAAACAGAGCTAGGTCTCTCTTTAAATTAAGTACCTTTTTTTTGACTGAATTACTTTTTTCTGCTCTTGTTCTTTTCCCTAGTTTTTTTTTCTTCTTCTTCTCTATGCCTTTTAACGTCTCACATTGTTGCATGTCTTAAACGTTCAGGGAGAGTGAGAGAAAGGGGGAGAAAAGGGGGGCGAGAGGCCTATAGCGTTTTGAAGTGGCGGATTGAGGCTAGTTTCTTTTTTCTCCGTATTCAAGTCCTTCTCAAGCACCAGCGACTTCAAGAAGCAGAAATCTGAGTCTCTGTGGCTGAGACTCGGGAGAACTGGAAGAAAGCGATTCTTCTACCGCGTGCCCCCCCCCCCCCCCACCCCACCCCCCGCGCGCGCGTCTATCCGTTATTCATCGGCACCACAATGGCGCCACAATAGCGCAAATAGCGGCGCGCTCCATTGTGGCCCGATGTTTTCATTGGAAGCTTATTGTTCACTCGGCTGTATATATATAATACATATGGCTGTTTCTCACTCTGCGTGTCATCTCTCAGTCGCTATATTAACCCATTCAGGCCTGACGTCGAAATTAGTTTTCTAAATCATGACAATTTTCGGAAAGATTTGAGGCACATTTTAACGATTTTTCAAAAATAGCAGACCTACAAGTTCATAGCGCGCCACTCGGTGGCGCGCTATGAGCTTGTAGATCTGCTATTTTTCAATAGCTAAATTATAACAATGTTTAAAACACCAAAAGGGGTTCCCGCCCCAAAATGGGTTAATGGTTAATGTGGTTAAACGCTAACGTGACATGGATGCGTTCCAGGTCTCAATGGATTAAATGCATTATATAAGAGGGCCGCATTATGGTCAGGGCAGCGAGGCTGTTGCATTGTACCCTATTGTCTGATATCGGGGTATAGTAATGCATGGAAACATACGTCCATGTACAGAACGTTCCCTCTCCAGCGAAGCACATTCATTATCCCTTTTTCTGCTCGCCCTGTCGAAGAACCGCCGGAGAGCTCACTTTCTTCATTCTCACAGTATGGCGTGCAGTTGAAATGAGCATGGTGCATGCGCTGGGTAACTCTGTGCAGTTGAAATGAGCATGGTGCATGCGCTGGGTAACTGTGCAGTTGAAATGAGCATGGTGCATGCGCTGGGTAACTGTGCAGTTGAAATGAGCATGGTGCATGCGCTGGGTAACTGTGCAGTTGAAATGAGCATGGTGCATGCACTGGGTGACTCTGTGCAGTTGAAATGAGCATGGTGCATGCACTGGGTAACTCTGTGCAGTTGAAATGAGCATGGTGCATGCACTGGGTAACTCTGTGCAGTTGAAATGAGCATGGTGCATGCGCTGGGTGACTCTGTGCAGTTGAAATGAGCATGGTGCATGCACTGGGTAACTCTGTGCAGTTGAAATGAGCATGGTGCATGCGCTGGGTAACTCTGTGCAGTTGCTGCTGGCCGACCATCAGTCGTCTCGGTCTCGTCTATTCTCAACCAATCACATGCTCACTTCATAGTTTAGCACCATATTTAAATTCCATTTAATGGGGAAGTTGTATTGCTCATTCTTTGCTTGTGTTTTGCTATAGCCTGGGTTCCAGCCTGCTTCGCTGCACAAAAGGTCAAAGCATGGAGATAGCAGTGTTCTTCCGACTCCCTCTAGGTCGTCCTCATCATACGAGCCCTTTCATTCATCCCGGTTCTCCATACATCTGGCCAGTTTAAGGAAGAAAAATCAGCCCTGTGTGAAGTAAGGGGCGCTAATATATTAAAGTCTAACTCATGTTGATTAGGTGATGTAATGGTGATGTAAAACAACACAAACATTAAACGCCATTAACCCATTTAGACCGTAGGACGTAGAACGTCATAGCTAATCCAACCGATGGATTGCGACTCGCGAGGACGTGTACACACATGGCTTCTCCTTGCTGTTTGCGCATGCGTGTTGCCGTTCACTTCCCTGTTTACGGCTCAGAAAGAATGCCTCGTATCTCCTAATCTAGGGAGCTCTCCATGGTTTTGACCAGATGGATATACTAAGCTCTTCATTTCTGACTTCAACATCTCTCGTTCAAACGATGAACGCGAGGGATTATTCAGCGACTTTATCGTAATCACAGCGAGGTAAGCAAGCAACATTATTCCTCCCGGTTTTTACGGAACGGAAGGGCTTTCAGTAGTGGTGTCAAAAAATATCGATATGAATCGATAATCGATTTTAACATTAACGATACGACTACATCGATGCACGTGTGTCTGGATCGGTCAAAATAGCGTCTGGATCGGACGTTGGTTCGATCCTAAAGTTGTGAATCGATATAATTCAACTAACTGCGGGAAAAACACAGATGTACAAGCCCAAAGCGCTGTGCATTGCGACGGGTAGATAACTTGTAGATCTGCTACTTCCAGCGCAGGATGGGCGCATGCTTATGACGCTCTTTAACTTTGCATCAGCAGCCGCCAGCCAGCGACAGTCACAACAGCACACGAGCAGCAGACGGGGTGCACAGGCACATCCGACACAACTTTATTGCACACATCTGTGCTTTCATCCACGCTTCCATAGCCTTTTAAATCTTATTTCCCATCCACGGGCACAAGCAGTGATATCAACAGCTTCCACCCGATCTGTGGTGGTGTTCTGTTCTGTTCTGTTCTGACGAGGGAAGCTACTAGCTACTAGCTAGTAGCTAGTAGCTAGCATGGGAGCTAACGCTAGTTTAACTTCCATATAGTTAGGAGTCCTCCTTAATAACACTATGTACTTTCCATCCGTTCCCCAACCCCTCACACTCGCTGCTGCGTTTACACGGGCAGACACAAAGACGAATGGGAATATCATTTGGAGCTTTAACAATGAATGATAGACTGTATCGTTGCGTCTGCCCGTGTTTAATGGTCAGGGTTTCTCTGTCCACAGCAGGCAGTCAGACCTGTCAAACTATGCACTTCCAAAACTCAGAGACATGTCACCACCTATAAATTCAAACCCACCTCTGGAATATTGCTATAGCTTTAATTTATTTTATTCCATAGTCTTTCTTAGTTTTTCTCTAATAAAGTTGTTTTTATTTGTTTTCTCATGTTCTCCTTGAAAAGTGTCTTTAAGTACTCAGAGAAGCATATAAATAATATTATTACCACTATTATTATTACTACTTGTTTTATTGCCTATGCTTATGTAGTCACTATTCATTGATTCACTCATATCCAAATCCATTTGAAAAAAAAGCTCACTGCTCAGGTCAAATAGGCCTATTGATATGTGATTAATTGAGATTAATTAATCAATCACAAAGCGTCCAATTAATTAGATGTTTTTTAATGAAGTCCCAACCCTATTCTTTATAGATCTAGCTTCAAATAAAAAATCTATAGAAGGTTAAATGTGTCAGATTGCAACGTATCGTATCGAATCGAATCGCATCAAATTCCATGAAGTTCCACAAAATCGAAATCGTATCGATTTGGACTGAATCTAATCGAATCGAATCGTTCTGTATATAAAATGTATCGTCCCCGAATCGCATCGTAGCCCATGCGTATCGATACGTATCGAATCGTCTTGTAAGGGAGAGATGCACACCCCTAGCTTTCAGCTTTCAGAGTAAAAGCTGACATATCTGCGCGGCACCCCGAGCTGCTATTTTGAAAGAAATGATTGTGTTAACGATAAAGAGACAATATGAAGTAAATGACACATTATAAATTTTCCCTTCATTGTCAATGCGTTTACAAACATAGTCTAAAGACAAACGTTAAACCTGTGTAAAACAGGTGCGAGCTTCCTCTGGAAACTGCCCTAGGTTGAGGCAGTGGGTGCTCAGCTCTGAAAATAACTTGACTCCAAAACCAACTAAATGGAAAAAGCGGCACTCCAAAATAATAGATACAAGACTGCATGGCTCAGATGCAATTTCTCATGTTTATTTGCGACCGCTGACGCGCTTCGGCAGAGCCTTCTTCAGAGCGGACGAAAAAAAAACCCCAGTGTGTTGGTACAATTAGCTCTTCGCTAAGTCCCACCCAAGCCCGTTGTTGGCCAATACCACGTTAGCGACGGTTACTAAGGTAGAAAACTGGTCACGCTTGCAATGCTGGTCAAAATGTTTAAGCAGTGTCAATAAATATATTTGCTGTACAGCATGTGTGGACCTCAGAAAGAGGGTTTGTTTTCTTACCTTGTTATGAACAAACTAGTCCGTTCCATGAATTATTTCGCTCCGTTGTGCAGTTTAATAGTACATATTAGAAATAAAAATAGGCTCTCATTGACTTCCATTGTAACGGGGGAACAGCTCTCAAAGTCACTCTTTTAGAACACTAAGCTGATTCTGACCGTTTATGACAGGAAAACTCACTCACTTTTATTTTTAATAAAAAATGTCAACGTTGTCTTGTCTGTTTTTGTTTTGACTTCAGTGTTGCCACATTGTGTGAGAGAAATAAGCCAACCCACCTCCAAAAACAAGCCAACTCTTAAAGCCAAATCAAGAAAAACAAGCCAAAACAAACACAATAATATGACCATATATAATCATAATAAAAAGATTGTATGCATTTATCATTATAAATACTATGTAGGCCTATGTCTATGATAATTAATGTTTTGGTAATGTATTACATACACTAATTATTAGCCTTAAGCCAAAAGTAGCGGGAAATAAGCAGACCTGGCAACCCTGACAAGTTTGTGTGGAAAGAAGTTCCGGTTTGCCTACAAAACGATCTGATTGGTCCAAATCTGTACACACACTTCTGAAGTAGCCTCGGTCTCAGCCTTCCATCCAGGCCGTTGGATGTAAACAAATGTATTTGATCTCGTCCACTTGTCGCAAACACCATACACAATTTTGGACGCGTTTGAGGGAGACACTTTAGGAAAAATGTCTGGGACTGCAGCTGGGTGCTCAAACAGCATGGAGACTTGTTTACAAACGAGAGTTGGGAACACCAGAACCGCTTCACTGTATATCTCCAACCAAAATAGTTACTTTATAAATCTATCAAAAGACGAAAAGTTTTCCTGATGTCATAAACTGTCAGAATCAGCTTTTGTTGTGTTCGCTTATGTGCTAACTGACTGACTTTGAGAGCCAGTTATTTGACCAGCATGCAAGCGTGACCAGTTTTTTACCTTAGTAACCGTCGCTAACGTGGTATTGGCCAACAACGGGCTTGGGTGGGACTTAGCGAAGAGTGAATTGTTGAGTACATCCACGTATGTTAGTGTGCGACGTCCTCGTGATCGATGCCCAGAAAGTGACGATATAAACACCAGACGTGGGGTATATTAATACTTGGGAGTAGTATGGTGACCTCTGCGTTTAGGTGTTGTGTGTGTGTGTGTGTGTGTGTGTGTGTGTGTGTGTGTGTGTGTGTGTGTGTGTGTGTGTGTGTGTGTGTGTGTGTGTGTGTGTGTGTGTGTGTGTGTGTGTGTGTGTGTGTGTGTGTGTGTGTGTGTGTGTGTGTGTGTGTGTGTCATACCGATAGATGAGTGTTGGGAGTCATACAGTTGGAGGCCATCGATATTGTCCTTTTCTTTTTGCTGAGGTTTGCGTGATCTGCACAAAAGGACAGTTAACCCATTTTGGGCGGGAACCCCTTTTGGTGTTTTAAACATTGTTATAATTAGCTATTGAAAAATAGCAGATCTACAAGCTCATAGCGCGCCACCGAGTGGCGCGCTACGAGCTTGTAGGTCTGCTATTTTTGAAAAATCGTGAAAATATTTATTTCAGAAAACTGGAGGATTTAGAAGGATTTAAAAAAAAAATGAGGTCAGGCCTAAATGGGTCAAATGATAAGGGACAATATCGGTGGCACCCAACTGTACTCCTCCTCAAAGGAGGA
Organism: Electrona antarctica; assembly: GCF_951216825.1. NCBI lineage: Eukaryota > Metazoa > Chordata > Actinopteri > Myctophiformes > Myctophidae > Electrona > Electrona antarctica. The sequence continues at coordinate 9,358 of NW_027637236.1, forward strand.
GCATCCATTATGCAGGTCCCGTCTCTCCGTCTCCGTGTGTCTGTGTCCCCGACTGCTCTGCTCACTCCTCCTGCATGTCTACAGGGGCCCCACTCCTCCTGAATGTCTACATAGGGGCCGGCCGGGGACTCCCATCCTTGTCCTTGTCTGTGTTTGGCATCGCACCACCTAATGTCCTGAGGATTCAACACACGCACGCACACACACGCACACAGTCCAATAATTGTATTCCACCTGGCGCTACAGCGCTCCCGTCTTATATGTGCGTGCGTGTGTGTGTGTGTGCGCATGCGATCACCTTCACCCCTCCCAGCCCCAAATCTGACCTGGGGCAAATTATACAGACAAAGCTTTATTTGACCTTTGACCCATGCACGGCCGCACCAGGAAGTGAGGCTCGGCATTTCCAAGGACGAGGCGGGGACTTGATTAACCTTTGAACCCGCGGGGCAGAGACGCGGGGGTCAGCGTCCTGCACTGAAAGGTCAGCTCACCTGCACTGCACTGCACCGCACCGCACACGCACACACACCCTGGCTTTATGTGAGCCGTTTGCAAAATGCATGCACGGGGTGTGTGCATGCACGTGCACGTTCTGGGGCTGTGTGAGTGTGTACTAGTACACGCACGGTTTGATGTACGG
>NW_027637235.1:0-15000 GCF_951216825.1 Electrona antarctica
AGCAGAATCCTCTAGGTAGATCATGCAGTGTGGAGGAGAGGAGAGGAGGATGCTGTGTTGCACAGACACACACAGACACACACAGACACACACAGACACACACACAGAAACACACACAGACACACACAAACACCAACAAACACCAACAAACACCAACAAACACCATCCATTCATGCATACATTCCAGTGTTGATTTTGTCGACTAAGATGACATTTTCTCGTCTACTACCTTTTTCCACTGACGAAAACTACAGTACATGGAAACTAAATAAGAACTAGCTAAAACTAAGACTAAATATATTGACAATTTCGTCAGCAAAAACTAAAATGTTAGGAAGGGACTATAGTGGACAAGAGATCCAGTATAAGTCATTTTGCAATTGGTTGCATGCTCACAACGCGTCACAGTGCGACGCGTTGTGAGCTCGTAGATATTTTCAGCAGGTGTAAAAACAGTCATTACGACGGCATCAAGGACGGCCAAAATACATTTCAGTCGACTAAATCAACTGTAGATTTAGTCAACTAAAATCCTATGATATTTAGTCGACTGAAACTAGACTAACACTGAAACATTCCGGGTGACTAAAGTGTAACTAAAAACTAAATGAAAACTAGTATTTTTCTCGAGAGACATTGAGTGTTGCCCTCATATGCAGTGTCATCGAGATACACCACAATACAACATTTTCACATCAATAATGAATCAAACAAAATCAAAACGGCAACGTTTCCCCATGGCGTGATAATGTGACCCACCGTGAATGGGAGCCTGTCATTGGATTATTATTCATTTTCGTTTTTTTCAAATTGACGTATTGGTTGTTCAGTTTGACCCACCAGTTTGGGAGATATGGCGTATAGAGTAATGTCTCGCAGAGAAACGGCGAGTTGAGAAAACTTGGCCTGAAAGGTTCACTTCTGTGGTCTCTAACATTACACCTATAGCTACATGTCTAAGCATTTATTTCATATTTACATGTCCATTTCAGCTCTGACATTTATTTCAGAAATGCTCTAGTATGTGAAGAGTCTGCCTGTGCTCATTAACCCATTATGCTATACTTTAGCTATTGAAAAATAGCAGATCTACAAGCTCGTAGCGCGCCACCGAGTTGCGCGCTACGAGCTTGTAGGTCTGCTATTTTTGAAAAATCGTGAAAATGTGGCACAAATCTTTGAATATATATTCTTTCAGAATTGACGTCAGGCCTAAATGGGTTAACTCATTAACTCATTAACTCATTAACTCATTTTGGATATAAAATAAATAAATTCTGTTTTTGGTGAAAAGCTGGATGCTGCACCATGACAGGCTCTCAGTCAAATCTGGTTATTATTATATAACCAGCCAGAGATTGTCAGTCAGTTATGCACAAGCTCCGACTTGAGCCACTGTCTACCTGCCGTCCATAGTTTGGGCCTCTGTGATTATATATAGGCAGAAAATGAGTTCATACGACGAATAATGAAAATAGCAGATCTACAACCTCACGAGGTGCCGCGTCATGGCACGTTTCGATGTTGCTTTCCATCGTAGGGTGTAACATATAGGGCTTAATTGGTGTAATACTTCTAGGGCCAGTGGGGTTTCAACCCTGTTCATATCAAGGCCCATTATTTATTAAAGGACCACTTCACTTCAACATCTCTTCATATAATTGGTCCTCACTAATGTTCATGATAAAACACCACCATTTTTCTGTGTCTCATAGGAGGGCTTTGGGCAGTTCGGACACCCGTCCACCAGTGACATCATCATTAGGCAGATTTCTTTTTAAACAAGTTTGTTTTAAAATATATTTAGATTTGTATTATCGTGAGAACGATGGCTTCAACTTTTGCATTGCAACTTTTCAGGAAAAGAAAGCCTGCCGTTTCTATTAGCTTGGATTCACCATCGATGATGTCACTGGTGGACGGGTTTCTGAACTGCCCACAGCCCTCCTATGAGACACAGACTGAGTAGGAAAAAATGGTGGTATTTTATCATGAACATTAGTTAGGACCAATTATAGGAAGAGAAGTTGAAAAGTGGTGAAGTGGTCCTTTAAGCATTTGAGCCACGGACCACCATTTGACCTCTCAGATCCAAAACTCTGAATATGTTGTTGTCGTTGGATAATATTTTGTTCACAATTCCATGCTGTATATGATGTTGGTACCATTAGGAGAGACAACAGGCAAACGTTGATTAAAAAAGAAATTACATTCTCTAATGCTTCTTGTCAATTAAGTAATGCAGGTCTTGCAAGCGTACAATTAAGCCAAATGGACACGTAAGGGGTCCATTTGGTTTCATATTACACTCTCAAGAGTGAAAGATCTATAAGGGTCCATTTGGTTTTAGCTGCGGGGACCACCTGGAGCCCCCTCGAGGACCACTGGTGGTCCCCGGACCGCTGTTCTATAGGTGATCGTGTCTTGAAAAAGGATAAGATAAAAGAGCAATGGCGACATTTGGCACATTTGGAATTCAGAGAAAATGCATATCAAAACATTGTCATCTATGATGTGTATATATATGACCAAATTTGACTGAGAGACTGCCATTGGATTTTTTTGAATTTTTGTTTTTTCATGTCATATGAAAGCAGGGAATCATAGCTTTAAATTGATATACTGTATTGGTTGTTCAGTTTGACCCACCAGTTTTGGAGATATGGCTTATAGAGTAATGTCTCGCAGAGAAACGGCGAGTTGAGAAAACTTGGCTTGAAAGGTTCACTTCTGTGGTCTCTAACATTACACCTAGCTACATGTTTAAGCATTTATTTCATTTATTTTAAAATGCATTTTCTCTGCATTTCTCTATTCACATAATTTCATCCAGGTGTACGCAGTGCACCTAACACATATTCGTCATCGTTTTTTGATAGAACATACAGTATGCCTGATCCGTTACGCCTGCATTTAAAGGCGCAAACAAAAGCTCCGCCACAGTCCTCCGCTCCGTTCCAGCCGTGTGTGAACAAATGAACCTCAGTCCTGTCTAGTCTCCGCACTAAAAAACGAGTGGGAGTATTTACTGTAAGTCGTGAGAAAAGTCTTAATTTATCAGAGCAGCCAGCATGAAAGTGGAGTTTAAATCCAGGAGAAGTGCTGTCAGCTCAGTGAAGGTGCTTTTTCTCTCCTGCTGGCTGTGTTTTCAGTGTGCGTGCGTGCGTGCGTGTGTGTGTGTGTGTGTGTGTGTGTGTGTGTGTGTGTGTGTGTGTGTGTGTGTGTGTGTGTGTGTGTGTGTGTGTGTGTGTGTGTGTGTGTGTGTGTGTGCTGGTGACAGCTGCGGTGTGTTTTTGGTTTGCGTGCGTGCGTGCGTGTGACAGCGGTGGCGTGTGTTCTGTGCCAGGCAGCCACAGGTGAGCGGGGGGAGGGAGGGGGGGGGGGCTTCAAAGAAGCTCTTTCTTCTGTAGCTAGGCCAGGGATTGGCCCACACCCCTGCAGTGTTGATTTTTTATTTATTTTCCCCCATATTTTTACATTTTTAATCCCACGATTGTTGTTGTAACCCATTTTTTTCCCACCCTGTGTCAATAATTGGGCGCTACACTCCCTCTGCCAACCCGGGGAGAGCAATAAGACCTCATGCTTCCTTCAATGCATGAGGAGTCCAAGCGGCTTCTTTTCACCATGACAGGGGGGGGGAGTCTCAGTCCCAGTTGGTTGCGTGCTGAAAATAGCCAACGTACAAGCTCACAACAGGTTGGGAGCTAGCTTGTAGATCTGCTATTTTCAGAGCGCAACACCCAAGCGCAAACCATATAACCAGCTGAATGGTTAGCAACATGTTAGCTCGTCTTCACGCAGTGACATCTTTTATTGGCCCGTGCTGCGATTTGTAATGATTATACAGGCTGCTTTTACTTTGCAGGACAGTCAGGACAGCGATAGGCCGATAGCAGCTTCTTTGTTACAACTAGGGATGTCCCGATACACTTTTTTCGTTTCCGATCCGATCCCGATACCTCAATTTCTGTGTTAGCCGATACCGATACCGAATACAGATACCAGTGTCGTGATCTCATGTTGTGTTTATAGCTATATCTCGTGTTGTGTTTATAGCAGACTCATCACTCAAATGTGCACTTGCAGTTTGGGCAACTCCAAAGCAAACTCCACATTTTATTTACCTTCCATAGTGTCAACCCCTTACCCCTGTGTCGGATCTGTGGTTAGACTGGCATATTCAACGATACCGATATGACCCGATATGACAAATAAGGGCCGATCCGATACTTTTCCCGATACCGATACAGTATCGGGACATCTCTAGTTACAACCTAACGTTTTAGTGAGATGTTTTTTTTTACGGCGTGGGCCGCGTGGCTCTGCAACACGCTAGCTGCTTGTACGATAGTTGGTTGTCTGTGGTTCCAGGGCTAATCTCAGCACCACATGTGTTCACTTCGCATGTGTTTTATCCCTTTTTTGAGGGGCGCTATAGCACCTCCTATGGCCAGCTTTGTGTGTCTGTGTGTACCCCAGCGATGACTTGATTGGCTGAGCAATGTGTGTAATATACCCCATAGCGATGATTTGATTGGCTGAGCAATGTGTGTAATATACCCCATAGCGATGATTTGATTGGCTGAGCACAGAATGTGATGGATGATGATGTACTGTATGATGATAAGAGCGCACCTCACTTCACAGGAGTGTGTGTGTTTTTTTGAGTGGTGCAAACCACTCCAACAACCAGCTTTGTCTGTATCTATGTTTGTGTACCTGTGTACGTGTCCGTGCACAGGTGAGCATGGTTGCTATGGTTAGTGTGTGACGTCACTGACATAGCTGATCAGACTATATAAGACCTTGCACCACTCAGTTCACACGGGTGTGATTTTTTTAATACCTATTTGAATATCAACTTTAACCCATTCTGGACGGGAACCCCTTTTGGTGTTTTGACTAAGCATTATGTTATACTTTAGCTATTGAAAAACAGCAGATCTACAAGCTCGTAGCGCGCCACCGAGTCCAGCGCTACGAGCTTGTAGGTCTGCTATTTTTGAAAAATCGTAAAAATGCGGCACAAATCTTTGAATATTATATTCTTTCACGTTTTTTTGGGTTAGTTTGTATTATTATGGGAGTCAGTGAGTGGTCTCTGATCTCCCACCAAAGTCACACATCATACAGTAGATATCATGGATACATCATAGATACATCATACACTGACACCACGGCGCGTAAACAGCGCCTCAAACTGTGACTCCGCCCACAAACGGGGGAAGTTGTGATTTTCGCTCGTTCACTGCAATGCAATTTGCGGCATTTTCAAAACAATATTGAGCAGAGTAGCGATTATCAAACGTATTTGCAATGCCATACATTGAAAGATCTGTTGCCCGTGGACAAGGCACGCTACCTCCGCAAGTTAGATAGCATCAGCATAGACGTTTGTCCGTATGTGATTAAGGATTGGACCAAGTTGCATTGGCAGCCATAGAAAATTCCGGGGTAAATTCTTACCCCGGATGTGACGCTTTTGGGCGTTCCTGTCTAGCGTGGTGTCAGTGTATTGATACCTCACAGGCTGGCTGTATGATATCCACGTTGGAGCTGGGCTGATCCAGTGTGATCCCCAGATCCTGTTCACTGAGCTCATGTCTTTCTTTTTGTTTTACCTCAGAGGGATAAGCACCCTGCTTCGCATCACTCACAGTTACACACACTCACAAATGCACACATTCACGTACAGAGACACACACACACACACATGCACGCGCACACACACAAGCATACACACATTCACAAGCATGCACACGCACACGCTCACTTCTCCAGTACAGTTGGCGGTGCACCAGCTCCTCTAGAGCGGCTGCCATGGGGGATTATGTGCTATGCTCAAGGGCACTTAGACAGTTATTGCTAAAGTAAGGGCTTGGCATTCTTTATTCCTTCCAAAGGCCCCAGATTTCTCCCCCAATCCGTCCGCAGTCTCTGCATGTCTTTCTTTTGTAAACTTGTTTTAGCTCAAGGTATGATCTCTCTCTCTCCGATCTCTCAGCGCGAGTCCGAATCATACGGAATGAGAAAACCATGGAACTCGCTCGCTCGCATGAAGTGAGAGAGCCTCGTCGTCGCATGTGTGCACATTATGTTAACCTTCATTGTACTTCCATGCCCCCCCCCCCCCACCTCCACATCCCCCCCCCTCCCCCCGCTCCCAGCATGTGGAAATGTTTGCATTCGCAGCATAGCTCACATGTCACGACGCGCCGCTCAATGAGTGTGATTGTGATAAATTGGGAGCGTGGGACAGGAGCGACTCGCAGTCGGGGAGGACGGTATAACGTTTTCGCATGTTTTTGCCTGTGTGTGCGTGTGCGTGTGTGTGTATGTGTGTGCGCGTGTGTGTGTTGTGTGTGTGTGTGTGTGTGTGTGTGTGCGTGCGTGTGTGCGTGTGTGTGTGTGTGTGTGTGCGTGTGTGTGTGTGTGTGTGCAGCAATCTAAATGTCTGGGGCATAAATGCTATGCACATTTAGCCGGCCCGCATGGGAAAATACAGGTATTTATTCAGGTGGGGTCTGTTGGAGTTTTTTTTGGGGGGGGGGAGGGGGGCCGGTGGGAAGGAGGGGAGGGTTGGGGGGGGGGGGGGAGGGTTGGGGGGGGGGGGGGGGGGGTGGTTCTGCTGCCTGCATGCTGCTGCCTTATTGCACCTCCTCCCTCCCTCCCTCCCTCCCTCCTCCACTCCCCATCTGGCCGTCATTACCCAAATCACATGCTATGATGTGGTCAATTGATGACACTGACCCGTTTAGGATGGGGGGGGGGGGGGGGGGGGCTGGGGGGTTATTCTGATTGGCACTAATAGGTGAAAGTGTGATTGTAATGGATTTGTGTCCGAATTGATCCTGATGATAATGGTTATTGCCAATAGTGCCGGACAAAGCTATGGTCAGGTGGCGGCAGGGGCGCATTTGTCGGTTGGGTATATGATGGGTATCCTCCATGCCTCTGCTTGTGATATCCCCCCCCCCCCCCCCCTTAGCTTTGATCATTGCATTTTTAAATTGCCAGTGTGTGTGAACATGTTTTATCGCTGATAAGTTTGACTTAATGTCACAATTGACCCTGGTGTCAAATTTGATAAAAAAAAAGAAATAAAGTCAAAATAGTGAAAATAGCCGATTTACAAGCTCACAGCGTGTCACATCGCGCCATGTTGTGAGTTTGTAGATTGCTGTTTTCACTATTTCGATTTTCATACCACAAAATATACAGTATAGGGACCACTCCAATCCCAACACACCTGTCAATTGTGTGCCCCATAAGTTGGTGCTTCCCAAACGTCGACTGTTCCCAAAGGAAGTTTTCATATTTTCAGTCCAACTTTTCCTTGTGGAAAAGTGGCGATATTTTACTCGACACACGTTTTCTGCCATAGCCTTCAAACGGAAATGAAACTAGAGGAGAATATCTGACTTCAAGTTTTAGGATTACATGGGTGTGTTTTACCCATTTTGGGGCGGGAACCCCTTTTGGTGTTTTAAGCATTATGCTGTAGCTTTAGCTGTTGAAAAATAGAAGCTACAAGCTCATAGCGCGGCACCGAGTGCCGCACTATGAACTTGTAGGTCTGCTATTTTTGAAATATATCGTGAAAATGTGAAATCATTGAATATATATATTCTTTCAGAGCGAGTTTTTAACTCAAATCTTTGCTTCTGGGGAGGTCCCTGGAACAACATATTTTCAGACGGGGGGAGGGAGGCATATTACATATCATTTTTGAGGTCCTTGACATGAAATATTGAGCACCACTGATACAGAAACATAAGGTTTTTCAGAAAACTGTCAGGATTTTGAAGACATTTTTAAAAATGTCGACGTCAGGCCTAAATGGGTTAAATACCGACCTGGTCAGTCTGTTAATGAAATGTATGTAAGATCACAGACATTCTATAGGCTATTACCAGTATTGGAAAGGTGATTTATTAGGATTTATTAGGAAAGCCAGACAATAATGCCAGACAATATTGTTGGTGTCACAGAAAATGTGAAAAAAAGAGTCACTTGTCAACGGACAAGTACAAATGTAATGCACTTGTCCAGAAAGATGTATTACTTATCCCGGACAACAGGACAAGCCTTACTGTCAAGCCCTGACTTACCGTATACTGTACACTGTATACACATGTAAGGTTACGGGCGCAGCAACACAGCTGTAAGCCTTGCGTTCTTGACAAGCATTGGGGAGTTTGGTGGTGGTGGCAGTTGTATAAAAATGGTGACGTCACCCAGCAGCCCAGTGCAGATGGAGTGTCCTGGCCTGGCCTGTTCTGTTGTGTTCTGTTGTGTTGTGTTGTGTTGGGAGGCTCCGCCTGGGCCAGCAGCTGAGACAGGACTGCTGTCGGTGGTTTTGAGCGCGGCCCATGAAGCCACTAATCCTTCCGAGTGATTTATTGACGCCGCCGGCGAGTGCCGGGACCGGGCCGGGCCGGCTGGCCGTCAGTCCTTCACATGCTTTAGTGGTTAGCGAAGGGAGGGCTTCTCCCGCCGGGGGCTCCCTCCCCTCCCCTCCCCTCCCCACCGGCATCTTGTTGTCAGGGGCTGTTGTGTGACAGAAACACTGCCGTCGCTCGCGTTGCGTCACACCGTATCATCTGCACCGAGCAACCCCTCAACTTTTAAACCGTACAAAATGTTCCACATGTGTGTGTGTACCACGGAGGACACAGAGGTTAACACGATGACAGGAGATGTGCATGTCAGTCAGGCCCGTGTTGTTGTTGTAACGGCTATAGGCTAACATGCTCGTCCCAAAAAACATCTCACATTTCCCAGGAGTGCAGGAATTCCACTGCCTGCAGTGTGTTGCTGCCAGCTGTATTGTTCTGTTTGAGTGTGACTTATAAACTCCCTTGATTGAATCCTGACAGTACTTTCCTGATGTGCCTGCTCTATAGCAGCTGTGTTCCGTGATTCTGAATTGTCACGGCGCTACTCAGTCTGGACAGAGGCTGCTGGACTCGCATTTCATAAGGTCAACTGTTACGTAGCCACGTTGTTGCTGATACGTCATCAGCCAGCGCCACTCTGTCCAGGCTTCTCACTGTTGAAAAAAATAGCGCCGTTCGAGACTTGAGAGTAAAAACCCTACGGTAAAAACAATTCAGTAGTCCACTATCAGTAGTACAGCACACAGTACAGTATGACGGCTGTGTGGTGTGGGGTGAGTTTAGTGAATGATAAGGGGACGTCGCAGGACAACAGCAGTAGCTGTGTGGGGGTGAGTTTAGTGAATGATAAGGGGACGTCGCAGGGCAACAGCAGTAGCTGTGTGGGGTGAGTTTAGTGAACGATAAGGGGACGTCGCAGGACAACAGCAGTAGCTGTGTGGGGTGAGTTTAGTGAACGATAAGGGGACGTCGCAGGACAACAGCAGTAGCTGAGCAGTGCGCATTGAAACAACGTCAAACTGGTGTTTTTTTCCTCAACCCGCACCACAGACCAATCAGAAGCCACGGTTCCATTTCAACCTTCATATGTCCCGCCTACCTGTGGAGAATAGACTGTCCAGACTGAGTTGCGAAGTGACATTTTCAGATCCGCCGAGCACAGCGAATCAGGCTGGAACCCAGGCTGTTGGATATACACCCTGACAGTGTGGATCCAGAAGGACCAGTAAGGGTCCATTTGGTTCCATATGTCTACATAGAGTTTCAGAGTGACCCTATATATACCCATAAGAGTCCAATAGGCTCTATGCACACATAATAACTCTTCCTATCCGGCACCTTCCCTATACTTCCTTCACAGGTGTTACCGATGATACTAATGAAGGCTCTGTTCCATTCTGGAGTCAGGATGCATGTTGGCTCACTGGAAACACTCTGCTACACCAGTGGGTCTCAAAGTGTCCTTGAGTGGGTTCCAAATGGCCCCGTCGTACGGGTGTGAACAAATGGAACCAAATGGTAACTCTTAGACCATTTGGTTCCATCTGTACGCTCTCAAGAGTCCTTGAAATGAAAACCATACATGGTCTGAGAACCAGTGTACACTAAATGGAACAGAGCCTTAATTAGAATCATCGGTAACACCTGTGAAGGGACTAAGGGGCCCCGGAAGTATAGGAAGAGTTGTTCTGTGTGCATCGAGCCTATAGTTTACAGGGTTCCCAACTATCAGTCATTTATAGCTGCATGGGGACCTCCTGGAACCCCCTCAAGGGGGGGGGGGAAACACACCGAAGGGGGATTTCACCGTCTATACTCGTACTGCAGCGTTAAAAAAAAACAGACAAAGTGGGAGGGGGAGTCGCTATAAAACGCACAACCGATAAAAACCCCACCACGAGGAAGTGATAACTGTGTTTAAAACGAGTGACACTTATAGCGTCACGGCCATGTGCACAACGAACATGTGCAGAGTTTTGTTAGGGTGCGTGCGTGCGTGCGTGCGTGCGTGCGTGCGTGCGCATTGTTTGCATGGCAGGCATTCCGTGGTTGTACGTAGAGTGTGACGTCTTCCTGTGTGTGTGTGTGTGTGTGTGTGTGCGACCGTGTGTGTGTGTGTGTGTGTGTGTGTGTGTGTGCGCGTGTCTGCAGGCCCGTGCCTGGCTCGCTGTCCTCGCTGCTACACCTACGGAACAACAGACAGAGACAGCCACTGCCTGCCTCCATGGCTGGAACCCTGCCAGACCCCTCCATGCCTGGCTCCTCCGCTGTGTTGATGCCTGTGAGTACACAATGGAACACACACACACACGCACACACACACGCACGCACGCACGTCACACGCACGCACACACAAGGGTGCACTCATGCATGCATGCAAACTCCTACCGCAAAAACAAACACGTGTGCTATCGCTCATGCGTGCGCGTATACGTATGCGCGCTCTCTCCTTGACACAAACGTTGCCCGTGCTGTCGCGGTGCACAGGTGCATTCATGCGCGCATGTAGAAAAACAAACAAACGGGCCACTTGCGCATAGTCGCACACGCATGCACACGCGCGCACACACGCACACACACACACACACACATACTTGCACACTCTCTCCACTGCTTTGCCTTATACCTTCTAAAGATTTTGTTCCATTCCCCCCCCCCCCCCCTCTCTCACATACACACTTCCCTCCATTTCAATGATTTATGGCCGTTTATCAAACATGGCCATCATACTCTTGTTGGGCTTCTATATCACGTACTTTGGCTCCATAGGAACCGTATAGCGTTGCGTCGAAGGAAGAAGCCAGCACTAGTTTTTCTTTTTTTTTTAAAGAAACCCGGTACGAGGGGGAAGCAGAGAATGATAACAGAACCCTGAGAACGCTGCGCCCCGTATCGGGATCCTAACGACACAACATGTGTTCTCATTGTAACACAAGACCAGCCTCGTGTTTATGGTGTCGGGGAAAAAAAGAGAGCCCTTCAATGTTTATTAAATTAAGAGCCCGGGACCCCATTTCAGGAGGAGGAAGATTGACGGTTCAGGAAAGGGGTGCAGGTTCGGGTGATATTTTTACACAAAACACACTTAGCGCAATTAAGGTTGGTGGGTGCGTGGTGGGCTGGACGGGGGGGTGGGGGGGGAGGGTCGTGTGTGTGTGTGTGTGGGTGGGGGGGTGGGGTGAGGGGGCACTCCCCACGGACAACGCCGCGCTATAGAGACCTGAGTTCAGCGGCGTGGCGTGGAGGGCACGCCAACTATACTCACACGTGCACACCCACAGTGCTCATACAAGGCCCTTGTGCACGCACGCACGCACGCACGCACGCACGCACGCACGCACGCACGCACACGCACACACACACACACACACACACGCACAACCTTTGACATACAAATCTCTAAAACACACTGACCTGTCTCTGACCCACACACACACCAGCAATCATACAGATGTGCACGCGCGCGCACACACACACACGCACACACGCAGAAACGTCCCTCTCCTCTTCTCTGTCCAGCTAATTCCCCGGGTCTCGCGCGACTGATCTTTGACCGTTCTGTCAGCTTCCCGAGCTAATCTCCTCTCGGTCAGCCTCTGACTGACTGCTCACACACACACGCACGCACGAACGCACGCACGCACGCACGCACGCATGCACGCACGCACACGCACACGCACACGCACACACGCACACACGCACACACTGCTCCACTCAGTCACTCAGGAAGTGGCCAATAAAAGTACAGTAGAAGATCTCACACCTATAACCACTCTTGTTCTCACTTCCTAAACACACACACACACACACACACACACACACACACACACACACACACACAGCGGTGCAGGGTTCTGACTGACACCCGCCTAGTTGCAACACTATTAATATCAGATCTGCTGCTGTATACGTAGCGCTTGCTTCCTGTGCTAAGTCCCCTCAGCGCTGGCTTCCTGTTTCTGGTCAGATCCAGTTGTCATCATATACACACACGCACGCGCGTGTACACACACACACACACACACACACACACACACACACACACACACACACACACACACACACACACACACACACACACACAGAGGCTGTGCTCGGTGTGGTGTGAAAACACTGTGCAGCATGAGGGTTGCATGGCCCTCTTTAAAAATAGCAGATCTACAAGCTCATAGCGCGCCACCGAGTGGCGCGCTATGAGCTTGTAGATCTGCTATTTTTCAATAGCTAAAGCATAACATAATGTTTAAAACACCAAAAGGGGTTCCCGCCCAAAATGGGTTAATACAGTCGTTTCACCAGCAGGGAAAAAAGTACTCAATTCTTTTTTACTTTTTACCACTTGAAGAAACTGCAGTCACTCAATGTTAACGGTATTTGTAGTAGATAAAAGTAGCGCAATTTAGAATTTGCACCCTATGGCCAGAAAAATAATGAAGTTGCGAGAGGGGGTGAAGTGGCCCTGTATGGCTAAGTAATAAATATCAATACTGCAAATGTAGATGTTACAAGTAAAAGTCCAGAATTTAAAGTTTACTTGCGTAAAAGTACAAAAGCATAATTGGCATCAAAAATGTAAATTGTGTAATAAATACTCGATTGTCTGCAGCTATGCGAGGCTATAACACACACACACACACACACACACACACACACACACACACACACACACACACACACACACACACACACACACACACACACACACACACACACACACACACACACTTGTGTTAGAGACATTTTCTATTTTTGAGGATTTGTATTTATTCTGATTATCGTTGCCTGCTTTATGGATTGCATATTTTCTTGATTATTGAATTGAATAGAGGTTTCCCCTCCCCCTTTGAGAAATGATTTGTAGGCGCAGGGCACCATGATGACAGATACAGGTGACTCCCTGCTGGGAGATAGATTTTGACACACAGACGGGGTAGCGTCACAGATTGTTGACCGTGCATGCAGTTTTCTTCTGAAATACCTATGTTTCTGTATCAGTGGTGCTCAATATTTCATGTCAAGGACCCCCAAAAATGTTATGTAATTGGCCACCGACCCACATCTGAAAATTATTCCAGGAACCCCTCAGAAGCAAAGATTTGAGTTAAAACCATTTTTCAAAAATAGCAGACCAACAAGCTCGTAGCGCGGCACTCGGTGCCGCGCTACGAGCTTGTAGATCTGCTATTTTTCAATAGCTAAAGTATAACATAATGCTTAAAAACTCCAAAAGGGGTTCCCGCCCAGAATGGGATAAATATGTTTGTCTGATGCAACTATACTTTCTGATCTCCGTGGGGTATTTGTATTTTACAAGAAGAGAAGCGAGTTACACAGCAACAATAGACTGCAACACCACCACCACCACCGACCAACCAACAGTGGCTTTATTGTTTGACAGAAAAAGCCAGGATAAACACCATGTAGGATGTTTGTTTGACTGCTGCTGCTTTGCGTTGTCGCGTCTTACAGATGGAGAGGCAGATGTCTATGGGCTCCAGTATGATGGGCATGCAAGGAGGCCCCGCCCACAACAACTCCTGCTCGTCCACTCACCTTCCCTCCATGCATTCAGAGGCCAAACTGGTGAGTCCGTCCATGGCAGGCTCCGCCTCCCCCATGTCATCTGCTGTGTGGCACGCAGTAAACAATGCAGTGGACGCACTCATGCACGCACGCACGCACGCACGCACGCACGCACGCACGCACGCACGCACGCACGCACGCACGCACGCACGCACGCACGCACGCACGCACGCACGCACGCACGCACGCACGCACGCACGCACGCACACACAGGTCCACACTAATACACACACGCATACAAACACAAGTGCTTGTGAACCTATATACATGTGGAAGCAAGTGTACACAAATGTACATACGGTACACACGTATGTGTACGCACACACACACACACACACACACACACACACACACACACACACACACACACACACACACGCATGCGCACACACACATACATACATACATACATACATACATACATACACACATACATACATACATACATACATACATACATACATACATACATACATACATACATACATACATACATACAAACATGTGTGCGCGCACACACACACACACACACACACACACACACACACACACACACACACACACACTCGGTGCGGTACACACTACAGCTCTCTTTTCCACTGGGCCGTGCCAGCGGCAGAGCTGTGCTCCTCAGACTTGTGTGTGGATTTCATCATCTGCTCATGTGGAATCAAAAGCTGCGCCTCAACCTGCCAGCGCTGTATAGTAGCTCGCACTGGAGACTCTAAGAGAAAGGGCCCCTTTATGGGGCTGCCCAGCTAGCGGCTTCTTGCCTGATGTATATCTTAATGTACAGAACATGTTCTGTAGGCCCTGCAACTTGTTAGCACTAGTTTAGCACAGCGGGGAGGGATAGAAATCAAATGACCTCATCATGCATGCCCGTCACAAAGCGGGCCAGTTAGAGAGAGCTACAGGAATGAGCCTGGGTTGGTTAGAGAGAGAGAGAAATGCACGCACGCACACGCACGTCGAACACACACACACACACACACACACACACACACACACACAC
>NW_027637234.1:0-5000 GCF_951216825.1 Electrona antarctica
TGCCATCATGTCATTCCATTCTTTTGAAGGGGGAAAACCCACTAATTAAATTTTCGTCACTCAAAAGAATACAAGATATATATGAAGATCCAAATTCTTATTGAGGTTGTGGTTACACTTACATTATTGCTGTGTCTGGAGTTAGCTATAGTAACACATTATTACTATTATTAATTATTATTAATATAGTAAACATTATTGCTGTGTGTGGAGTTAGCTACAGTAACACATTATTACTATTATTAATTATTATTAATATAGTAAACATTATTGCTCTGTGTGTAGTTGGCTACATTAACACATTATTACTATTATTAATTATTATTAATATAGTAAACATTATTGCTCTGTGTGGAGTTAGCTACAGTAACACATTATTACTATTATTAATTATTATTAATATAGTAAACATTATTGCTCTGTGTGTAGTTGGCTACATTACCACATTATTACTATTATTAATTATTATTAATATAGTAAACATTATTGCTGTGTGTGGAGTTAGCTACAGTAACACATTATTACTATTATTAATTATTATTAATATAGTAAACATTATTGCTCTGTGTGGAGTTAGCTACAGTAACACATTATTACTATTATTAATTATTATTAATATAGTAAACATATTGCTCTGTGTGTAGTTGGCTACATTAACACATTATTACTATTATTAATTATTATTAATATAGTAAACATTATTGCTCTGTGTGGAGTTGGCTACATTAACACATTATTACTATTATTAATTATTATTAATATAGTAGAACATTATTGCTCTGTGTGGAGTTGGCTACAGTAACACATTATTACTATTATTAATTATCATTAATATAGTAAACATTATTGCTCTGTGTGTAGTTGGCTACAGTAACACAGGTCTCAGAGGTCACTTACTGTACCTCAGAGTGAAGACATTTTACTATTGTTATTATTACACTGTTGCAGTCTGTCATAAACTATGAGAAGAATGAAGCAATCAGCCATTGTCTTCACTAAGAAGTGGGCGGGAGAGAGAGAGAGAGAGAGAGAGAGAGAGAGAGAGAGAGAGAGAGATCTAGGGAGATGCTGTTCTCTTGAAGGATGGATTATTAGAGAGAGAGACCGAGACCGAGAGAGAGCATGTGTGTGGAAGCGCAACGCAGTCGTCTGATGACACAGCTGTTACTCAGACTTGTGTGTTTGTGTGTGTGTTTGTACTGGTATGTGTTCCATCAGGTGTATATGTACGGCAGGGTTCCCCAATTAATGTTCCTCAAGGGCCATATTTTGACTAGGGTACCAGGCTGGGGGCCGAGTCCGCACGCGTGAGGTCGAGGTCAAGACCCCATTTGAAAAGGATGCCCAGTTTGACATGCATAGGCTACTGACAACCATTTAATGCCATTTATATCTTTTTATTTATTTTTTATATTCTTGTGCGGGCCGCAAGGGGGCGCTCCGCGGGCCGCAAGGGGGCGGGCCGCAAGGGGGCGCTCCGCGAGCCGCAAGGGGGCGCTCCGCGGGCCGCAAGGGGGCGGGCCGCAAGGGGGCGGGCCGCAAGGGGGCGGGCCGCAAGGGGGCGGGCCGCAAGGGGGCGCTCCGCGGGCCGCAAGGGGGCGCTCCGCAGGCCGAGACAGACAGATATACCTGTCTGTCTCTACTGTCCACTGTCTGTCCCTCAGCCAGATATACCTGTCTGTCTCTACTGTCCACTGGCTGTCCCTCAGACAGAGGACAGTAGAGACAGACAGATATACCTGTCTGTCTCTACTGTCCACTGTCTGTCCCTCAGACAGATATACCTGTCTGTCTCTACTGTCCACTGTCTGTCCCTCAGACAGATATACCTGTCTGTCTCTACTGTCCACTGTCTGTCCCTCAGACAGATATACCTGTCTGTCTCTACTGTCCTCTGTCTGTCTGTCCCTCAGACAGATATACCTGCCTGTCTCTACTGTCCTCTGTCTGTCCCTCAGACAGATATACCTGTCTGTCTCTACTGTCCTCTGTCTGTCTGTCCCTCAGACAGATATACCTGTCTGTCTCTACTGTCCTCTGTCTGTCCCTCAGACAGATATACCTGTCTGTCTCTACTGTCCTCTGTCTGTCTGTCCCTCAGACAGATATACCTGTCTGTCTCTACTGTCCTCTGTCCCTCAGACAGATATACCTGTCTGTCTCTACTGTCCTCTGTCCCTCAGACAGATATACCTGTCTGTCTCTACTGTCCCCTGTCTGTCCCTCAGACAGATATACCTGTCCGTCTCTACTGTCCGCTGTCTGTCCCTCAGACAGATATACCTGTCTGTCTCTACTGTCCTCTGTCTGTCCCTCAGACAGATATACCCGTCTGTCTCTACTGTCCACTGGCTGTCCCTCAGACAGATATACCTGTCTGTCTCTACTGTCCACTGGCTGTCCCTCAGACAGAGGACAGTAGAGACAGACAGATATACCTGTCTGTCTCTACTGTCCACTGTCTGTCCCTCAGCCAGATATACCTGTCTGTCTCTACTGTCCACTGGCTGTCCCTCAGACAGAGGACAGTAGAGACAGACAGATATACCTGTCTGTCTCTACTGTCCACTGTCTGTCCCTCAGACAGATATACCTGTCTGTCTCTACTGTCCACTGTCTGTCCCTCAGACAGATATACCTGTCTGTCTCTACTGTCCACTGTCTGTCCCTCAGACAGATATACCTGTCTGTCTCTACTGTCCTCTGTCTGTCCCTCAGACAGATACACCTGTCTGTCTCTACTGTCCTCTGTCTGTCTGTCCCTCAGACAGATATACCTGTCTGTCTCTACTGTCCTCTGTCTGTCCCTCAGACAGATATACCTGTCTGTCTCTACTGTCCACTGTCTGTCCCTCAGACAGATATACCTGTCTGTCTCTACTGTCCACTGTCTGTCCCTCAGACAGATATACCTGTCTGTCTCTACTGTCCTCTGTCTGTCTGTCCCTCAGACAGATATACCTGCCTGTCTCTACTGTCCTCTGTCTGTCCCTCAGACAGATATACCTGTCTGTCTCTACTGTCCTCTGTCTGTCTGTCCCTCAGACAGATATACCTGTCTGTCTCTACTGTCCTCTGTCTGTCCCTCAGACAGATATACCTGTCTGTCTCTACTGTCCTCTGTCTGTCTGTCCCTCAGACAGATATACCTGTCTGTCTCTACTGTCCTCTGTCCCTCAGACAGATATACCTGTCTGTCTCTACTGTCCTCTGTCCCTCAGACAGATATACCTGTCTGTCTCTACTGTCCCCTGTCTGTCCCTCAGACAGATATACCTGTCCGTCTCTACTGTCCGCTGTCTGTCCCTCAGACAGATATACCTGTCTGTCTCTACTGTCCTCTGTCTGTCCCTCAGACAGATATACCCGTCTGTCTCTACTGTCCACTGGCTGTCCCTCAGACAGATATACCTGTCTGTCTCTACTGTCCACTGGCTGTCCCTCAGACAGAGGACAGTAGAGACAGACAGATATACCTGTCTGTCTCTACTGTCCACTGTCTGTCCCTCAGCCAGATATACCTGTCTGTCTCTACTGTCCACTGGCTGTCCCTCAGACAGAGGACAGTAGAGACAGACAGATATACCTGTCTGTCTCTACTGTCCACTGTCTGTCCCTCAGACAGATATACCTGTCTGTCTCTACTGTCCACTGTCTGTCCCTCAGACAGATATACCTGTCTGTCTCTACTGTCCACTGTCTGTCCCTCAGACAGATATACCTGTCTGTCTCTACTGTCCTCTGTCTGTCCCTCAGACAGATACACCTGTCTGTCTCTACTGTCCTCTGTCTGTCTGTCCCTCAGACAGATATACCTGTCTGTCTCTACTGTCCTCTGTCTGTCCCTCAGACAGATATACCTGTCTGTCTCTACTGTCCTCTGTCTGTCTGTCCCTCAGACAGATATACCTGTATGTCTCTACTGTCCTCTGTCTGTCCCTCAGACAGATATACCTGTCTGTCTCTACTGTCCACTGGCTGTCCCTCAGACAGATATACCTGTCTCTACTGTCTGTCCCTCAGCCAGATATACCTGGCTCTATTGTCCACTGGCTGTCCCTCAGATATACCTGGCTCTTCTGTCCACTGGCTGTCCATCAGATATACCTGGCTCTATTGTCCACTGGCTGTCCATCAGACAGATATACCTGTCTGTCTATACTGTCCACTGTCTGTCCCTCAGACAGATATACCTGTCTGTCTCTGCTGTCCTCTGTCTGTCCCTCTGACAGATATACCTGTCCGTCTCTACTGTCCACTGTCTGTCCCTCAGACAGATATACCTGTCTGTCTCTACTGTCCACTGGCTGTCCCTCAGACAGATATACCTGTCTGTCTCTACTGTCCACTGGCTGTCCCTCAGCCAGATATACCTGTCTGCCTCTACTGTCCACTGGCTGTCCCTCAGACAGAGGACAGTAGAGACAGACAGATATACCTGTCTGTCTCTACTGTCCACTGTCTGTCCCTCAGCCAGATATACCTGTCTGTCTCTACTGTCCATGGCTGTCCCTCAGACAGAGGACAGTAGAGACAGACAGATATACCTGTCTCTCTACTGTCCACTGTCTGTCCCTCAGACAGATATACCTGTCTGTCTCTACTGTCCACTGTCTGTCCCTCAGACAGATATACCTGTCTGTCTCTACTGTCCACTGTCTGTCCATCAGATATACCTGGCTCTATTGTCCACTGGCTGTCCATCAGACAGATATACCTGTCTGTCTATACTGTCCACTGTCTGTCCCTCAGACAGATATACCTGTCTGTCTCTACTGTCCTCTGTCTGTCCCTCAGACAGATATACCTGTCTGTCTCTACTGTCCACTGGCTGTCCCTCAGACAGATATACCTGTCTGTCTCTACTGTACACTGGCTGTCCCTCAGACAGAGGACAGTAGAGACAGACAGATATACCTGTCTGTCTCTACTGTCCACTGTCTGTCCCTCAGCCAGATATACCTGTCTGCCTCTACTGTCCACTGGCTGTCCCTCAGACA
>NW_027637234.1:10000-15437 GCF_951216825.1 Electrona antarctica
CACAACCTCATACTGCCTAACTAGAGTTATAGGGTCTGTCGGGTCACTGGCAGCACACAACCTCATACTGCCTAACTAGAGTTATAGGGTCTGTCGGGTCACTGGCAGCACACAACCTCATACTGCCTAGAGTTATAGGGTCTGTCGGGTCACTGGCAGCACACAACCTCATACTGCCTAACTAGAGTCATAGGGTCTGTCGGGTCACTGGCAGCACACAACCTCATACTGCCTAACTAGAGTTATAGGGTCTGTCGGGTCACTGGCAGCACACAACCTCATACTGCCTAGAGTTATAGGGTCTGTCGGGGTCACTGGCAGCACACAACCTCATACTGCCTAACTAGAGTTATAGGGTCTGTCGGGTCACTGGCAGCACACAACCTCATACTGCCTAACTAGAGTTATAGGGTCTGTCGGGTCACTGGCAGCACACAACCTCATACTGCCTAACTAGAGTTATAGGGTCTGTCGGGGCACTGGCAGCACACAACCTCATACCACCTAGAGTTATAGGGTCTGTCGGGGTCACGGGCAGCACACAACCTCATACTGCCTAACTAGAGTTATAGGGTCTGTCGGGTCACTGGCAGCACACAACCTCATACTGCCTAACTAGAGTTATAGGGTCTGTCGGGGTCACTGGCAGCACACAACCTCATACTGCCTAGAGTTATAGGGTCTGTCGGGTCACTGGCAGCACACAACCTCATACTGCCTAGAGTTATAGGGTCTGTCGGGGTCACTGGCAGCACACAACCTCATACTGCCTAGAGTTATAGGGTCTGTCGGGGTCACTGGCAGCACACAACCTCATACTGCCTAACTAGAGTTATAGGGTCTGTCGGGTCACTGGCAGCACACAACCTCATACTGCCTAACTAGAGTTATAGGGTCTGTCGGGGTCACTGGCAGCACACAACCTCATACTGCCTAACTAGAGTTATAGGGTCTGTCGGGGTCACTGGCAGCACACAACCTCATACTGCCTAACTAGAGTTATAGGGTCTGTCGGGTCACTGGCAGCACACAACCTCATACTGCCTAACTAGAGTTATAGGGTCTGTCGGGTCACTGGCAGCACACAACCTCATACTGCCTAACTAGAGTTATAGGGTCTGTCGGGGTCACTGGCAGCACACAACCTCATACTGCCTAACTAGAGTTATATATAAATGAGAAAAAGAGGTTACGCATCAGCAATGGTTTTGTGCCAAACCCAAATCCAGTATACATCAACAAGTAGGAATTTAAAAAACTCCAAAAAGGTAGCACATCCAAAAGCATGCTCTGATGAAACGCGTAAGCGTTCCTTTTTGGTGTGTGCCAATAAATAAATGGAAATGTGAGTACTTGTGAGTACTGTCCGCCATTTATTTAATTTTTGGATGTGCTACCTTTATGGAGTTTTTTTTAAATTCCTACTTTTTGATAGAATTCTATATACTAGACCTGTCCTGTACGTGCTCGTCACAGTCGGCCACCGGCCTACTTGGGAGTTAGAGTGCAGAGTGTGTGTGAAAGGCCTACTTGGGAGTTAGAGTGCAGAGTGTGTGTGAAAGGCCTACTTGGGAGTTAGAGTGCAGAGTGTGTGTGGAAGGCCTACTTGGGAGTTAGAGTGCAGAGTGTGTGTGAAAGGCCTACTTGGGAGTTAGAGTGCAGAGTGTGTGTGGAAGGCCTACTTGGGAGTTAGAGTGCAGAGTGTGTGTGAAGGGCCTACTTGGGAGTTAGAGTGCAGAGTGTGTGTGAAAGGCCTACTTGGGAGTTAGAGTGCAGAGTGTGTGTGAAAGGTGGAGTGTGTAAGTAAAGAACCACTGAAATAATAACTGAGCATAATACATACGTCAAATGTAAGTGTACTACCAACCTTTCATTTATTGTTGCTGTGTTGTCAAACGGACATCCTCACTTTTAGACGTGTGTTGCTGTGTGGGCTATGTTAACGATGGCTTGTTGTCAGCCTGGATGCATTTGACACAGCAGATAGCTGGAGATCTCTGTGGCTGTGTGCCTCTCACAGCTACTGCAACCTGGCTGTGAGAAGTGGGCAAACTGACTGTGGAAAGTGTACTTGGCAATCAATTCGGTCCACTGGCAGAACCTGATTGGTTGAGCCTCAATTGGCTAATTGGCTGAGGCAGAGACTGGAAATTGCACAGGTGAAAGGAGTTGGCCTCATTAGGCCCACTGGCAGAGCCTGGCCAGGTGAAAGGAGTTGGCCTCATTAGGCCCACTGGCAGAGCCTGGCCAGGTGAAAGGAGTTGGCCTCATTAGGCCCACTGGCAGAGCCTGGCCAGGTGAAAGGAGTTGGCCTCATTAGGCCCACTGGCAGAGCCTGGCCCAGGTGAAAGGAGTTGGCCTCATTAGGCCCACTGGCAGAGCCTGACCAGGTGAAAGGAGTTGGCCTCATTAGGCCCACTGGCAGAGCCTGACCAGGTGAAAGGAGTTGGCCTCATTAGGCCCACTGGCAGAGCCTGACCAGGTGAAAGGAGTTGGCCTCATTAGGCCCACTGGCAGAGCCTGACCAGGTGAAAGGAGTTGGCCTCATTAGGCCCACTGGCAGAGCCTGGCCCAGGTGAAAGGAGTTGGCCTCATTAGGCCCACTGGCAGAGCCTGGCCCAGGTGAAAGGAGTTGGCCTCATTAGGCCCACTGGCAGAGCCTGGCCCAGGTGAAAGGAGTTGGCCTCATTAGGCCCACTGGCAGAGCCTGGCCCAGGTGAAAGGAGTTGGCCTCATTAGGCCCACTGGCAGAGCCTGGCCAGGTGAAAGGAGTTGGCCTCATTAGGCCCACTGGCAGAGCCTGACCCAGGTGAAAGGAGTTGGCCTCATTAGGCCCACTGGCAGAGCCTGGCCCAGGTGAAACTAAGACTCTGGGCTCCATCTTGCGCCACCCCATCTTGCACCACCCCTTACTTACTTTTTTACTATTTTAAAACATTTACAAATAGTTCAACTAGCCAATCTACATCGACACGTTGATAGCTTGTAGATCGGCTATTTGCACTATTAAAAAAAAAAGTTAAAAATGGCAAATAAGTTTAGGGATAAGGGGTGGCGCAAGATATAGGGCTAAATATTCTGTCGATTTCGTCAACAAATGGACAAGAGATCCAGTATAAGTAATTTTACATTGCATGCTGAAAATAGCCGATCTACACGTTGTGAGCTTGTAGATCGGCTATTTTCAGCTATTTTTGGGGCCCTGAGCCATCATGAAACACAGGAACTAACTCCTCTGTGGAAAATAGCCTTCTGCAGACGGTAGTCCATCGCTGATGAGTCACTGACCTCCAGGCCACACGCGAGGTGATAGTGCGCGCTCCGTGCACGCTCCATGCACGCTCCGTGCGCGCTCCGTGCGCGCTCCATGCGTGTGTATGTGTATGTGAGTGTGTTAAAAATACCAGCAGACCGTTGGAGCCTCCGTGCCGTCCGTCTCTGACGCCAACCTGACACGACTACCGAGGTGACGCTCTGGGAACCATGGCAACGCCCACTCTGGACGGCAGTACCTGGCACCCATCACTCTGCACCTCTCTCTCTCTCTCTCTCTCTCTCTCTCTCTCTCTCTCTCTCTCCCTCGCACGCACACACGCACGCACGCACGCACGCACGCACGCACGCACACACACACACCCACACACCCACGACACGACACTCTCCTCTCATTCTCATACTCCCTTTCTCACCCTTGTCTTCTTCTATACTCTGCTGTCAAAACGATCTCTCCCACACACACACACACACGCACGCACAGCACGCAAGCACACACACACACACACACACACACACACACACACACCATTCCGACTCCCATCTGTCATTAGGGCTGGGACTCGATTAAAAAATAATAATCTAATTAATTAGAGGCTTTGTAATGAATTAATCTCGATTCATCGCATTATAATCGCATATCATTATTTGACCTGATATAATTATTCTGTAATGAATTAATCTCAATTAAAGTCCAAACCTAATCAAAGGGCTTCTTTCCGCCCTATCCCTGCACCGCACGCTCAGTTTCTCTTAGCATGAACACGTTATAATTCTTACTTCTTGTAAGAATACAGCCAAATATCTCCATGTCATTGTCAATATACTGTCTGTGTATTGTATAACAACACAGAGGCCTGACTAAGACTATGAATACACATTTCAATATTGAATAGTATTGTCCTAATAATGTCTAATAATAAATCAATGAATGCAATGCTGTGTCTATTGTAATCAACTAAACACTATAGCTACTGTATAGCAGTCAGTGCTGTATCTACCGCTGATCAATATATAAATAAATAGATGAATGAAGAAGCTACGCTGTGACTCCACTACGAGGCATTCATGGTAAACTGAGCTAACAAACGGAATATGTAACTCCTGTGAGGACGGAGTCGACGGACTTGGTGTCTCTGTTGTAATGAGACCTGTTGTTGACTCAGAAAGCATTGTTCTCATCATGTGACCAGTGTTGTCAGCAAACAACTGACCCTCTGTTTGTAGGGCCGACTGGCCCTACAACAGAGGGTCAGCAAACATGTTCCTCTCTGGCCGACTGGCCCTACTGGCGCTAATCAAACTAAACTCACAGTCACACGCGCGCGCTTAGCCTGCATGCATACGTTTGCACACAGAGAAGAGTTGTTTTCCAATGCTCAACTCAACTCCAGTCAATAGTGTCGGTCGGAACAATGACACAGCATTGGTTTAATTGACTATTAAGAGCTTACGAGATTTGGGTCTTAACTAACACTCGCATTTAGCGCATCTCCAGTAACAGAAATGTGCTCCTCGGCTACTCAGGGTCCACAACATGTGAAGTTAATCATCGGAATGGAATGAAAAATGACTGATACATGCTGTTATCATGTCTGCAGAGATAATGTGTACCAACGTCGACGCGAGCGCACGTGCGCGTGCGTGCATGTGTGTGTGGGTGCGTGTGTGCATGCGTGCGTGTGTGCGTGCGTGCGCTGCGCGCGTGTGTGTTGGACAGAATCTGTTGGGAAGAAAATGCAAATGATGAGCTTGCCGGAAAAATGAATTCCAACCATTGATTCACACCTGATGTAACATGAAGGTGATTCTGATCCTGATTCTACGTCAATTTAAATCTGTTCATTGCAGACTTAGCCCCAAGTGTCTGCAAGTGTTTTTAAACATATGCGCGCGACGTCACGCCATGAGGAAATGTTGTTCTGTTCTGTTTTTGTTTAATTGCTTTGAAATGTTGTATTCTGTGTATCTCGAACAAGAATAAATAAAGGTTTGAATGACATGAAAAATGAATTCTAGTTGATGTAAAAGCTTGGAGATCTTCTACTGAATGTTTCCTGTTTTTAACATTGAAAATAATAATAATAATGAATAAATAATAAACATTTTCATGCCAAACACATAAATTATAGGCAGACCTGCACGCTCTAAGCTGTTAAGGAAC